>NW_024383222.1:0-202188 GCF_016835505.1 Polypterus senegalus
ATCTAAGATTTTGTTGCTGGTTCCCATGACAATGATCTGTCAAATACAAACATAAAAAATAGCAGAATGAGTCAGGCCTCAGATTAAAAGCCTTGGGCAGTGCTTCACCAGGTTTGGCTCTCCAAAAACAGGCCTCACCCTTGGCAGCCTGCCCACACCTAAATTGCCTTAAACAGGGCTCAAGTTTTTAAAAGATATACTGTATAATTAAAATAAAAAATACTTGCCTAAAAATGGCAATTCAGAATAATCAAAGCAAGTCCAAAATGATAAATCTTAAATCCATTGAGCAAAATATATTTTAAAAATAGGAAAACCCAAGCAATACAATATAAATCTCCATTCACTGCCAGACTGAGGACTTTGACCATCGGCCTGAATATCCAAGATGAAGGCGGACCTTCATCAGTGACGTTATGGTGTACCTGTCTCCTGAGGTTCTATATATATAAAACTACTGAATAATTAATAAACCGCAATAAGTAAAAAAATTACAAAATAACATACATTAAAAAACAAATCAAAAGTGATAAAATAATTAACAACATTAAAGGATAAATAATATCTGAACAGCAACAAATCCATTAAACAAATGAAGCATAATTTGAGTGAATGCAACAGTACTGACTGGACTTTATGAAAGTTTATGAGAATTTAGTCGTCCTTTTAAATGAACTTTTTAAAATGCATGCATGTCTCTGATCAGACACATTCAGATGTGATGGGATAACACTTTACACCTCACTGAGCAGGAGCTATAACACCATAAATGGATCCCAAAGGTGCTGAGACCGTTCTAAAATTTAAAATCACTCAGAGACTCAGAAGTTGAAGTCAGGTGATGAGGACTTTGGGACCCCTTCTCTAGCTGTGATTTCTAACTGTATTTAGACCTGCTCATTGGCCATTGTGGACCATGTGACCTCAGGCTGCTCAAATCTGCTCACACTGACAATGGCATCAGTGTCTCATATTTGTTATCTGATGTTTCACTTCTTGCATTACCTCCTGTTTATTTTTACTCTCCTGTCAGTAGTCAGTGGGAGACATGCTGGGAAGAAATTCTTTGAGTTATGCACTATATATTTGTGACAATAAAATTAAAATTGACATTAAAGTGGAAAAAGCTTAGTCCTGAAATTTCATCCAAAACTAAAAGAAAACTAACAGTCAGTCTCGTTGTTCATATGGAGGACGCTTTGTGTTGAAGTATCTTTATAACAGTCACCAGCCCCAGTCATGTGAGAGCTGCAAGGATCATGTACATCAGCAGGCCTCACTTCAACTGGACATCACTGAGCTGGACGAGGGTCTGTTTGCGTGGAGGATGACATTTGATCTGACAGCTCACTCTGTTAGCACTGTGGATCCAAAGAAATGTACAGATGTTACCATCATAGTTGTATCCATGATAAGACTGTGCAAGAGGAGCACTGGATGGTAAAGTGGCACCCTGTGGGCTAATGAGCACTTGCTAGATGACATTCCTGTTTAATTTTTTTAATCATAACACTGCACTTCCTTATTTCAGTTTGTCAGAATATACAAGAGCAGCCTTGTGAGCTGGCAGACAAGCTGAGTCCTGCTGTGGTGTGAGGTGCGGCCTCACAACTGACAACACCTGCCGGAGTCGAGGGGTCTGCTGCTACTACTGCTTCACTGCTGTAAGTCTTTCAGTTCCTTATCTGGAATTTCTTTGAATTGCTGGAGGTTTCTTAGTGGCACTGAGGATGGCACAGATGTGCTGGTAGGATTGGAGATGAGGTTTGTGCTGCTGAGGAATGTAAGCAAATGTCAGAAAAAGAGATCTGGAGTGGAGTATGTCATGTTGTGATAAATGATGTGGCTCACTGCTTTAGTAACAAACTGCTGCTGATGTTACTTAGCACAAAGTTCACCAGCGGTAAAGAACTACAACTGTCTGATTAGATCTGAATTGTAATCTTGAAAAAAATAATGAGTCTGCATCTCTAAAGGAGGTGACTCTGTCTGGTTTGTTAACTTCACAGCAGCTCAGGTCAGGTCAGGGTGGTAGTCAGGGTGGGATTGTTAGATCTGAAATGAACCTCAAATGAAGAGCCAGTGATGAGTGGTGAGCTCTAAGATTGACAACAAAACGCAGTCCTGTCCTCAACAGTCTTTATCATCTCTGGTAACCTTAATGTTCACATTTACATCTCTACATATACTGTAAGTTCTATTAATTGTGATATTTGTTCACTGATTTATTGTAGCATTTTGCTTTTTACTTCCTTTTAATTGTTTCTGATTCTAATTCAGAACTTTGTCTTTCATGTATTTATGTATTTTTATTATTACCTCATTTATTAGTAAAGTGTATTCTTACTGAGATCATTTCAAAGTAGTGACTCCTCACTGCTGTAAAGTGAGTTGTGTGACGAGGACGCTGTGATGGTCTTCTCAGAACTGAGAGACTGGAGATGAACTTTCAGAATCTTTTATTGATAAAGAAGCTCAGTTATAAAGAGCTGACATTAGGATGGCTTTAGGAGATCTTAAAAACAACAACAACTTCAACATTTATATCTGCAACACATTTTCATACATATGTAGAACTCAAATTGCTTTACAAACAGTAAAATAAAATTAAAGTTAGAAAAGAGGTCAAATGGAAGAATCTATGCTTAGTTTAGTTTAAGTTTATTGTCACATCTACAGAACACACAGAGCACACTGAAATTCTCACTTGCATGTTTAATCATTGCTCTCTCTTGCTATGAATATTGTTTCATATTTTGCTGTGTTGATGCAGGCAATAATTAAATACTTTTAAAAGTAATAGAAAATGCCTTTTGAGACAGAAGCCATACTCAAGTGTTTAAAAGAGTTAATTGAAATAATATGTTTCTCTTTAGCACCAAATAGTGAATACTAGTAGAATAAAATATTTAGGATATTTTCTGCTTTATTATATTTGATGCAATAGAAAAACTTACAGATTACAAGGCCTTGAAGCAGAAGTTGTTACAACTAAGCTTGTAACCCCAGCTTGAAGTTTATTCCCAGGTGAGCTCAGATTCACGTAGTCTCCTTCACTAAGGCCACTCTGTTTCATTTTATATGAATGAGGTTCAGAAAGACAATGTCAGGCCTCCTATTAAACCTTACAGACTCCACTCACCCATAAAACCTACTGTTGGTCATATTAGAAAATGCAGTACAGTCAAGAATGAAAGAAAAAATGTTTTTAAACATACACACCTTTACCCCGTTCCCTTTTCATATTCTGACCTCCATTTAAAGTTCACTTCCTTCCATGTTATGTTCTCCCCTCTGCTACACACACCCACATACAGATACATAAAAACCGACAAACAAAACTGAACACCATAATGAGTCCACACTCCAGGAGTCAAATGCAGTTACAAAGCTGTGATACATTGATAGTATTGGTGTAAAAGTTCTACATAAGTTGATTGTGAAATTAACAAATCTGAGAACAAGTGAACATCCTGGTGTGTCAGAGTGACAGGGCTGATCTTCTGATCTGAACTCACTATGCTGAACAATACAAAAGTAGGTTTCTCCTTTTCATTTGAACTGCTACTTAAAATCACAGCTCCTCAGTGCTGTCCATTTCCAGCAGACTCCTCTGTTCTCCCAAACCAGACTCACTGCTCCCTTCACCTCCTTCAAACTGCCACCTTTTTCTCCTTTCCATCTGTCAGTCCTGGTTCACATTGAGGCTCCCAAAGTATTCTTGGATCAAGACATTAAATGGTCTTAAAACAATTAACAGGACCCAGAGAGTCTAAATGACCAGTCACCAAGATTATCTCCCCCATTCACAGCAAATGTACATAAAAACCTTTCCAAGTGATTAGAGATCATGTGCTCACTTAAAAGGTTACATTTGTGAGTCTGTATTGAACAAAATGGTGAAAGTCGATGTGTGATTTGATAACAAACACTGTGGTGAGAAGGCCAGAGAGGAGAAGAAAATAAACACTGAGCAGGACGAAGATGATTGAGAAAATAAACTTGTAGGAGTTCAAAGCCAAAAGACAGGCCAGTCTTATTCTGGGAATTCTACAATCATGAAATGTAAAAGTATTTCACCATCATTGATGTATAATGAAAGTCTGAAAAGATTCAGTGCTAAAAAAAAAGCTACAAAAAGATGTTACAAAGAGGAAAACAAATTAATAAGATATAAAAGACCACTCCAGTGCTAACCATAAGGCAAATGAGAGCAATGGGTTAAAAGGATATTAAGAAGCCAAAAAGGCAGAGAGAAACCTCACAGAAAATGTGAAAGATGACCCAAAGAGATTTTTTCAATATTTTAGTAGTACAAGAACAGTCAAGGAGGAGGTGAGGGATATCAGGAACAGTAAAGCTTGGCTAACATGTTGAAGACAGTGAATCAGCAAATGCTCTGATCTCACATTTTTCTAATATTTATACAAATTAAATAGATGATAACCTCTTGATAGTCACAGGGATTACTAAGGAGATACGGAATGATTTGGAAACTGTAGAAGAAGTGCTGCTATGATTAAATAGGTAAAATCAAGGAAATCACCGCTTGTATAAAACTTTGCTTACATTCCATACTAAAAGTTTGCTTAGACTGAAAAGAAAAAAATGGTATATGCACCAAAAAATAAAATTAGATTGCAGTTAGTATTTCTCTGTTTTTTTTTTTTTTCTTAGTCTGTAAAGGCTGGAAATGCTCTGGCATTTAGGGTTGAACTGCGCTGTATGGTGTGAGGCAGTTACAAAAGAAATGTCAAAATCACAAAATAAACAGGGAACTGCTGTGTGGAATAACTGAAGTGGACAGTCCATGAAGATGAACACATGGCTGTAGCAGACCAGAAGAACCAACCTCATGTGCTAAAACCATCACATATATCCCTCATTCATTCTTTCCAAACAGAAGTGTATTTTAAATAATTCAAATGTTTGAGAGACTTATGGATATCCAAACATGTAAGAAGAATGAGCCAAATACCCATTTAATGTGGGGGAAATGCATATTTTTTTTCCAACTGCACTTTATTTGGGTCTGGAACATGAGATTCATAGTTTTAAGAGTCAGAACCCCTGAAGATTTTGTTTTTTTTTCTCTCTTTTTTTTTTGTTTTTTCTGTTCTCCTCAGACCTTACTTTATTCTCTGTTACTTAACATTGCCTAATCTTATTTTTATATTTTTCTTTTTTCTTTCTTCATCTTCTAAAGCACTTTGAGCTACATCATTTGTATGAAAACGTGCTATAGACATAAATGTTGTTGTTGTTGTTGTTGTTGTTGGAGGAATAAAGGGGTCAGGAGCAGGTGAAACTTTATCTGACTTGTGCAGTCTGGAAAGTGTTGGCTTTCCTATTCTGATCTTCTGGTCTATAAGCAATGCCATGGTAAAGTTAAACAGAGGCCATCATCAACCTCCCTTGGCATTAACTCACTGGGCACTCTTCATATACATAAGCAGAGCGGGTTCAAGACATAAGTGAAGTAAATAATGCAGGGGGTCCCCAGATGCCTAGCCTGTTACCAAAAATGGGAAAGAGGACAAATGATGACTAGGCTGTGTAGTCAGTGAGTGCAACAATGATAACCAACCTATGAGGTGCACTCAGGGCTGGATTTATGGACCATCTCTCTCCCCCTGATTCTGCTAATCCCTCTAAAGGAGGGGGACTCCCCCTGCTATGATTTTACTTCAACATACCAAATAAGATCCCCCTCCATCTCTCTTTGATCGTACTCATTACTCCTTTCCTAGTGACTCCCCTGCCATTTGTTAGACCTCCTAGTGTTACTTTTAAACAAGAGGTCTCCAGACCTTATTTATGCTTCACATGGTATAAACCCATCACTGTACATAAGGGACTTATGATCAGCACATTAGAATGGGTTCTCTGCCCCTGCTAATAAATGTCACCTTTCATCTAAAGAAAGTTTGATAGCTTAGAATTTGAGGTTCCCTAACTTGTAGTTCTGCCCTTATTTTTTTAAATGAAGATACAAAGATGAATGTCACCTGTGTTTGGAGTTTCTGAATGAATATGGTGACTACGACTGCCCTGAATGCGCCCAACTCCACTATAAATGGAAAAAGGATATCCAGATGTTTCAACTCAGAGGCTGAAGTATATGAAACATTTAAATGTTCAAAGGTGCTATGGAGCCTTTGTTTTCTAATGAGAAAGGTAATTGGTGAAATAACAGCACTAAAGTTTCTTATAAAGCAGCGATTATAACTGTCAAACACTACAAATGCTTATATTTGCTTTTAACTTTCAGGAAATTTCCAGTTGAATATTGCAGAAACACTGGATCTTTAGCTGACACCTTTATATGCCAGAAAAGGAACTTAATCTTTGTAAAATTTGTCTTTTTCTAGTTTCACACGTAAATGATTCTCTTGTGCATTGTAGCATTTCCTTAATTTGTTGAACATGTGGTTTAAGTTCCTTGGAAAAAGTCAAAATATCGTCAATATAGACCAAAATCTATATTCCTAAAACATCCCACAAAATATCCATCACAAACAACTGCAATGGTAGGGTATAATACAATATTCATAAAGACTCCTGGCCATGTTAAATGTCATCTTCCACTCACCTCCTTCATTGATATTCATGAAACTGCGAGCCCAGTTGGGTAAAAGTCAGCAGATTCCATCATTAATTCCTGCAAAATTAACAAATAATATAAAATAAATAACTGAAATCCACACATGGGTGCTGAGTCAGTAGGCATTTGCTTTCTGTTCACCTTGAAGGGACAACAATTAACAAAGTGAAATGGACACATGTCAGCATAGTACCGGTGTTCTCAACCTGCTGCCTACCAGCCTCCTCCTGATCATGTGACAAACTCCTGGATGGTGCTGACAAGCAGATACAAGTCATTTGCTTTGGTCAGCCACCCACATGTTTTACAGACAGTTTCAGTTTAGGTACAGACAATTTCAGTTCACATTAGTCATAAGTCTTAACGTACAGTGCACAGTGGTCACTCAAGTGTTTTGTTTTCTCATGTGTGATTGTAATTTTCTGGGTTAAGACCCCATGAAAATGTCTTCAAAACATGAAGCACAAACAGCCTTCTGTTTAATTGTTTTTTCATTAAAACTCCATCCATCTATGGACAGGCCTTCTTAGTGTTTCACTTCTGAAATATAGAGTGCTATAAACTAAAGGACGTCTTCAGTCCAGTTGGTAAGTAGAGCAACCATTAATTAGGAAATTGGGATAATTAGGAAATTGGGATTAGAACATTAGAACAATCTAGACAAGATCGGCCATTCAGCCCAACCAAGTTTGCCAGTCCTATCCACTTAATTATTCTAAAATGACATCAAGTCAAGATTTAAAAGTCCCTAAAGTCCTCCTGTCTACCACACTACTTGGTCACTTAGTCCAAGTGTCTGTAGTTTTCTGTGTAAAGAAAAACTTCTAATGTTTGTGCAAAATTTACCCTTAAGAGGTTAATAACTGTGTCCCTGTGTTCTTGATGAACTCATTTTAAAATACAAGTCTCGATCCACTGTACTAATTCCCTTCATAATTTTAAACACTTCAATCATGTCACCTCTTAATCTTCTTTTCCTTAAACTGTAAAGGCTCAGCTCTTTTAATCTTTCCTCATAATTCAACCCCTGTAGCCCTGGAATCAGCCTAGTCGCTCTTCTCTGGACCTTTACTTGTGCTGTTATGTCCTTTTGTAACCTGGAGACCAAAACTGCACACAGTACTCCAGATGAGGCCTCACCAGTGTGTTATAAAGATTGAGCAGCACCTCCTTGGACTTGTACTCCACACATCGGTGCTTTAAAACCTAACAGGAGCTTAGCTTGGTCATTGGCTAAAATGCTTGTAACTGTTGAGAGCGAGTGACACTAATAGCCAGAACTGAGAGGCTAATGTTACTGAGTCCAACGATGATGATGATGATGATGATGATGGAGCCCAGTCCAGTGTAACCTTGCAGTGGTACTTTAGACTCTGCATTGTCCTTGGACAGAGCAAGTAAGGGTCTTCATTTTAGATAAGATGTTGTTTTGTCTTTTGACTCTTTTTATTATCAGGTGCCGCACTCTGTCTACGTCTGTAGATTATCCTGTTTTTGTACCACTAAAAGGTGTTGGTCTTTGCTTTGTTCTGTTGATTTCCTGTATTTTAGATTGTGGTCTTTTTGGTTCATTATTATTCATTGTCCCTGTTTTGTGTTGTATATTGTTCACATTTTATTACCTTGCTTTAAAATTACAAGGCATGCATCTACAGGCCTTCATGTGTTTGGTTCTGTTTTAGAACAAAAAGATTTGAATAAAACTCCTTCAATAAACTGTTTAAAAATCCAAAGATAATAATTAGATGAAAGTAAACTTCTCACATGCTTTGCTCATTGCCAAAATTCTGTGTATGCTTATAGAGGACTGTCTCCCTTTAATACTGGCTTATTGATTTGTTTTGGTGTGCAGCATATTGCATTGGATTTGTCTCCGTGTGTGTGGAGTACACCGGGGTGCTGATGGCCTGGAAAAGCTCAGAGTCTTAATCTAGCTCTATCATAACTTGGGTGATAACAGTAGAAGGAGGTGATTGCTTTTCAAATAGTCATTTTATTCAATTCACAATAACCGATACATTGCCACTACTTATCTGTTCATATGAGGCTGTGCACTGGCATGATAATTTCCTTTTATGTTACACACATTTTAGCCTGAGGTATAGGAGTGCCCAGTATCTGACCTGTTACACAATCATTTCCAATATGCAGGAAGATCCAAATATTTTCCGTTTATTAATTACTTCCTTATGATCATAGTAATTACTCTGTAAAATGCTTACTACGTTTCAGAGATCCATTGCAGGAAATGCCTTTTGAATGCAATGTTGTACACAAAGTTCTTCTCTCTTTCAATATTTTTTACTGTGAATGAATATTCAAGTTGTGTAGTTATAGCAATGGAAAAAATAACATCATTTGTGGAAATGGAGAAAGTATCTCGAAAAATGAGATTGATTCTTTGTGTAATACTCCAATACATGATTTAAGTGGAGCGGTAATGTGTTCTAGAATATGTTTACCTAGGGCTGCTTCAAACAATTATTTTGTGAAGGATTAATCTATCAAGTACTTTATCAATTTATTTATTAATCAATTGAATGTTTTTTTCTAATAATTCAAACAGGCATATAAATGTGCATTGTATTTGAATGATTACCGAGTAATTTGATACATAGAATTTGAAAACATCAGGATACAAATAAACTCAACTAAAATACAGTAACTAAACAGACAACAACTTTTTCCAAATTTTGGGTGAATTACTTCCACACAGAGGAGAATTTTGCCTGATATTTGGGGAACTTTTCTGCTGATTGTAGTGCAGGTGGCGGCGTGATTAGCCAACTCAAAAACAGTACAGAGAGTCATAGCCTACCGTCACACAATGTGGGAGAGTAGCAGGGACAGCTAGTGGATTTAGAAAATACAATTTTCATCGATTAGTTGATTACATTGAATAATCATGGTAGCCCTACATTTACCAAATGGTTTGCACTTCAGAGGTATTCAGGGGTCTGTAACTCTTTTAACAATGCAATGCTAATAAGATCTTCAACTGCCCCTAAATTCTCCAAGATCATTACATCAACTACTTTAGATATTTGCAGTAAATCTTTAAAAAGAGCTTGACCGCAAGTAACCATCCCACCAATCCTCACATAGAGTGGGCACTTTAGCTTTCCTGTAGCTTAGGGCAATTACCCACTGTGATGCCACAATAAAAGTGTTACTTCTCACACTCTCCCTTTCAAACTGGTTTTACCCACTTCCATTGTTTCCTTCAATGGTTTAGGTTTGAGGGTATGTCAAAAATACCCCTTCTCCTGTCTTCACTCAATTCTCCAATCTGCTTTTCAAGTGCCTAATTTTTCCAATAAATTCTAAAGTATTCCCCATATCATGGCTAGCAATTTCATCTTTTATTTCAGTGGATAATCTTTTCATAAATACACAGCTGATGACATCCCGATTATTACTATGTATTCACATATCAGCTTACTCTCTTCTTTCTGTTCCAAAATGAGGTTGGCCACTATTTTAGAGTGAATGAAGCACAGAAAGTCATCCATGGAATAACAACAGAGACTGTACACTGTGGATGCTCACTTAAGAGGTTTTTCATCTAAAAGTGTCAGCAACATTATGTAAGCAAGTCGTGCTCTATGACTGAGGTAAGTCTGGGATTGAATCTACAAAGTTATATGACAGTGATTGAGAAAACCCCTAGAGAATATCTGATGGGGTGAAGCAAAGCGAGTCCTTTAACAGTACATATATTAGGGATGGGTTGTAACTTCACTGCTGGGAGATGTTATTTAATTCAGTCAGTGTGTCTGTTGTAGAGAGATCATAACTTCTGTTGTATCTTTCTTGAGTTCTTTAACCTTGCCTTGAAGGTTCTGTATGTCATCTTGTGGTCACTCCTTATTATGATCTCAGATTCTCGACTACTCTATGATGTGAGACAGAATGAACAGAACAAGAGACCAGAAAATAGGATGCATGTCAGGATCCTAGACAAGCTAAAAATCATTAAGTCAATAGTATGTGTGTTCAGTCCTAACTAGAAACCAAAGCTAATAATTGAAAATTCCAGACTGCTAAGGTGTTTCCTACAGTCACTTTACAAAACATACGTACTCACTAAGTTTTGAAGATCCATTACAATTCAGTTTATTTTTGTATAGAGCTCTTCAGTGAGTGCAGGCTCAGGTTCTTTCCACTACCAGAGCTGATCTTTATACAGTCATGTAGATCATGTCACACACTCCCAGTTTCCCAGTATTAAAAATGCTTAGCAAACATCAATGAAAATCCCAGAAGACAGAGATGTCCATAATGAAACAACAATGGTACGAAGTTAACAAATTCTAACCCATAAAAAAGCACTCTGATGGTGAAAATATATGCTTGATTTTGGGTTATAAACCATAAAATTAACCCAAACCCAACATGGAAGGTGCAGAAATAGTTTGAAAACAGAATAGAGGTGACACTCCTTTAGAAGTGAAGAAGTAAATTGGCCTGAGGGGTTGGTAGTTGGTGTAATTTCCCTTGGGATTAATAAAGTATCTATCTATCTATCTATCTATCTATCTATCTATCTAGCTAGCTAGCTAAAGGTGCAATTTTTCAATCAAAGGAAAACATAACTGGGGAAAGGTCCATAGTCATATTAAGAGAAGAATCCAGTTCAGTGGTGATTATGCAGGTTATATTTGCCTCTCTGGTGTAGTTTGAGACAAGAAGATGCTAGGTAGAAATACTACCATACAGTTTAACAAAGTCGCACCAAAAAATAAGCCATCAGGATTGATTAAACACTGTCTCACCATGGGTATGAGGGCCATCTTGGTCATGTTTGGGTGACCGAGTGCGCTGGTGACAGTATGATGGATGGTGCCATTCAAGCTGAGCAAAGTCATCAGACCTTTGAGCGTCTTTGGCTGTAGTGATATTGACTGAAGAAAAAAGCAGGAATGGATGATTTGTCTTTACTTTACTACTTGGTTTTATCATGTAATTTTTTTGAAGGGTGCAATACAGTTTTGTGTTCTCCTTCTTCTTTTCCTATTCCCTGGCAGTTATATCCTTAGCATCCTTTTACCAATATACCCAGCATCTCTCCTCTGCACGTGTCCAAACCAATGCCATCTCGCCTCTCTGACTTTCTCTCCCAACCGTCTATCCTGAGCTGACCCCTAATGTACTCATTTCTAATCCTATCAATTCTTGTCACACCCAATGCAAATCTTAGCATCTTTAACTCTGTTTCCTCCAGCTCTGCCTCCTGCTTTCTGGTCAGTGCCACCATCTACAACCCAAATAACATAACTGGTCTCACTACCGTCCTATAGACCTGCTAAAACACATTTTTATTAATTACTGTATATCACCTTTTTCAAAACTCTGAACACAAATCTAAAAACTTTTAAATATATTTTCCAGACTGGGCCCCATCAGTCAAAACCCAGCAATCGACTTAAACCAAAGTCAACTTTGCACAAAATGACAATTTGTTGTCAAAACACACACACTTACATTAGTAGTATAATGTCAGGCGGCTTCTGTCAAAATTTAATTCAAATTTGATTGATGAGATTAAACCCCCCCTTTTTAATCGAAGACCGGAAGTCCCGCCCCATCACGCCCGGATGTTTTGTTGACCTTTGTTGACCTTTGAGGAAGTCCCCTCCCCACACCCCCGGATGTTTTGTTGACCTTTGATGACCTTGATCAGGGTCCCTGTTGATTGATGACAGGAAGTCCCCTCCCCCAACCACCTGTTGTTTGTTGACCTTTAGCCCAGCCATCTGTTTTCCCCAGGAAACTGTCAAGGGCAATTTGATGGATGCCCCACCCTCCTTGAACCCCCACCACCCCGCCCCTTCCGAAGACATGTTCAGGCATGTTGCAGCCGGACTAAAGGGAATGCCTAAGCCTCACCGATAGACAGCACATGATGTCTGGTCCCTCCACTTCCTGGGACATACACACACAGGCTCCGTTCGGACCGATCTAACTTGTGCGTTCCTGCCAATATTGCTTTAGGTAAGAATTCCTTTATCTATGTAACAATTATTTTTAAAATATCTATCTAATCGTTGCTATATCATTTGTAAACCCCCTTGTATTTTATCAAAGCCAAAACAGCCTTTCCTTCCCATCTCAATAAAAATCCTTTCACAGAACAACAACTGACATCCAACTCACAGACAGGACATGTCAGGACACCTCTGCGCAACCGCCTTTTAGCAACCCCTGCAAGTGCCTGCGAGCTGGTCAGTCCCAAAGCTCTACGAGGCCCCGAACAGATACGTAGCTGTAAGCTGCAACCTGTATGCCCCTGGAGCGCTGCTAAGTCATACGCCGAGCGCTGACGGGTTTAGTCAGACCCTACTGACGCTGTGAAGCGCAACTGCCTTAACACAGAGCTGTGCTTTGAAAACCCATTACCCCTCCCTCCCTGCCGCCAGCTCTGCGGATTCAGTCCAGCCGTGCGCATGCTTGTCAACAGCTGAGCGTAATACCCCCCTTCTACTATCCCCATGCGTTGGGCACACAGTTAACTTTTACAGATCCATCCGTCTTTGGAAAAACTAAAGGTTTTCATGATAATGTGCAAAACACGAGATAACTAGTTCGCTATAAGCCCTTTAAAAATCAACAGTTAAATAAGATGCAGCAGTTCCCTTTTAAATCACGTTGGAGACATCTAAATGCTATATTAATTAATATATTTATAATTTGTATTTAAATCGATCTAAATCAATCCCTTGTTCTATCCATTAACACCCTGTTAATCCTCCCTCATGAAGAAAGGCGTTTAGTTTTTCTAAAAGTTTGATTGCCTTAATCAGATCGGATATCTCGGGCTAGAGAAAGGAACTTTAAAATACTCTTTGTCAAAACAGCTCTTTCCAAAGCCCTCACCCCTCACCCTCACCTCCGGCCATCTGGAGTTGATAGGGGGTCGCTGGTGATTCGGTGTCGATTCACACTTCCGCTGTTAGGACTGGGGTCAGGCCGTTGATGACCCTTAACCTCGTGGCCAAAAGGTGAAAAAGGTCTTACGGAAATGCGTGCAGATGATTAAACAAATCTACTGGGTTACAATGGAATCTATTAAACAAATTCTGGACTTTTCATCACCCATCCAAAGGTGTTGTTTTAAACACTGGACAACAGACGTTACGGATGTCCGCCAAAATGATGGCAAAACACCTGATATTACAGATCACAGGGGCACATTCCAAAAAACACAGCTTTTTTGGGTATATAAAAGTGTTCAGACTCAGCATGCCGTTGATACTGAAAGAGGACACAATCCGCCGGAAACATCAAGGATCACGGTATGGCATATTTTGATTATTATATGCGGCAAACAAGTATGTTTTTAGAAAACGGCTGGATGAACCTTATATTTTATCCTTACTATGAATAATTTCCAAGTTTATTCTCAAGTGCGTGCGTGCGACGCGTGTCGTATGCGCATGAGCGGCGCGTGTGCGTATAATATAAGATGTAGCATTTATATCCATCTATCTGCATGTACGACGATTAATGTACAAATTCATAGGACTGAAGCAAACAATATTAGCTTTTCATACCGAAAAGGGCTTTACAATCAAGTAGTTTTTGTCTCGGCCTGAAAATTCAAACAGAGCCTCTTCTCTGAGAATACTCAGGCATGGTTTAAAAGCGCAGGCGGTTGTGTATCAGCTCTGGCGTAGTAAGAGGTCGGTATAGCGAATGCTTAATAGACATAAGGCAACTGTGTTTTCACTCATTTCGCTAAATGAAAAGTAATTATTTTAATACGGAATAGTAGCCCCACAAAGGCCGGGTGATTTTAGACGTGCGAGTAATATAATTAAGTTATTTTTAAAAGTAATCCCACACTGCACAAGAGAGACAGATTCCACGTGTGTTTTAGGATTTGCTGCGGTCAGTGATGATTTAAATTTTTTCCTTAGCTCATTTCTATAACATAGGAGCCTTTTGACAAAGGAAAACTCTGTAAATACACTTGTGCATTTAAACGGAGATTTAAGAAAGCATGTTTCTACCTTAGACAGATTACTCACCTTCTCCCAGTTTTGTATGCGTGCATGTAAAAGCACTCACTGTTGTTACACTAGCACAAAATTGATATTTTCTGTCTACTCAAAAAAAAACTAAAATTATTTCTATTAAAACAGGTGATAACTGGAAAACATTTTCACTATTTTTAATTAAAAAGTTAAAAACAGAAAAGCCCAATTATGATTTTTGTTTTGTCATGCTATGGTCCTAGGGTGACACTTTTCCCCTTTATACTCTCTTATGTAGACCTTAACACATATTCTTACCAAAATAGTTCATCACTTCCCAATTCCTGTAACTTCAGGTAATTACACAGAGCTCCATAACAGGCAAGAGAAAAGTATTATAGGTCAAATACACAGAGCCATAAAACAAAAGCACTGAACACCACACAACCTGGTATTGCTAGATGTATTTTGTTACCTGGGAAAACAAACGAAACATTTTTAGTAGCCACGTAAAATGACCAGTTGCTTTAACATGAAAATAAAGCATCTTTAGAAAATAAAGCATCTAAAAGCATCTTTGTAAAGGGCCGATTTTAAAACATAAAGAAAAATCCTTGTTTCCAAAAGAGTTCTGCCCATTTTTCCCAACAGTTTTCTTGACGGATCTCATTTTAAATGATAATAGCCAGTATAAAGTCCCTAAAGGAACTGGGTAGGAACTGGAGACATCCGATATCTTCTATCATATCTTTTTTTGCGAACAGAGTTTTCATAACAGTTTTAATCGCGCCCCCTAACGTTTTTTTGAAAGTAGACCACTATTACCAATATGTCCTTTTTTAAAATTAATGATATACCATAGATGTATATTTTATTATAATTACTTAACTTTTATCAACTTTTATCTAACTCAATATTTATTTTTCTAGTATCAGAATGTAGTTCAAGTTATTTTGTTTTCGGTTCAATAGATGTATTTTTCATATTTTGATTCTTTTTTTTCACATCTTGCGCCTTTTTGTTACTTCGCGCCCCCTAGGGGCCAGCCCCACAGTTTGAGAACTACGGTTGTAGGGGATTATTTGTAAAACGCTCTGTGGCACTTCAAGCTAAATTAGATTTCCTTGGTTATTCAGTCGTTCATCGGTGTTCCATTTTTGTTATAAATTGTAAATTTTCTCTATTTACTAAACATTTTATATTTTGAATAAAAAACAGTTATCTTGTTCAGGTTTTAATTTAAAACCGCATTTTCATCAACAGGCTATAACCACTTTGGTACTCGGGATGCTTTGTATAATACAAAGTTTTAGAAATTCTGTTAATGCTTGGTAATAGCCTTCCATTTTACATCAGTTATGAACCCCTGAAAATAAGAATGGTTATAGTAGGTTATAGGAGCCTACACACTACAGGGCGATGATTAGGCTTATACTGGAACGTTAGGCAAATCAGGATGGAAATTTTTAGTGAATAGTTACATAATATTATATGTGTTAGCACAAGGATTAAAATTTTACTAAAACTTTGTGGTTTATTCTTTCTTTTAGTTAGTCCAGGTTATATAGGACAGCTATCATTGAAAACTGCTTTTCCCTCTGTTTGTGAAAAGCACCCTTGGTTTTGGTAGCATTCAGGGTGAAGGGAACGTAAGTTTAAACTGTGATTCCAAGAGTCAACAAGTGTCGGCAATCTTCTTGAATACGAATCAAAGGACCAGGGTTTGTGCAGGGATCATAGTCAGGGGCAGAGTTAAGATAGATATAATTATTCCAAAATGTAACATTGGCGCGCCGATATCACAAATATAAGATAGTAAAAAGTAAAATTTACAAATACTAAGTCACAGAGGAGATTAAAAAACATATTAAGACTGGATCAACAAGGGATCACCCCAAGCTCACCGCACACTACAACAGAACCTACGTGTTCTGCGGTATATTATCAGCTAAACTGTCATCTGTTTACCAGTTCCACGGAGTTGCAAAGAGTTAGGGAAAAACATTTAACACCTGCTAGTATGAGACTAATTAACATTAGCCGGTTATTGTTAGAATCTTATCTGGAACTAAAAGTGAGGTTTGTGTTCCTCCTGATTCAGGAAGAACATTAAATATTGGAGTTTAGAATATGAACTAGACTGGTAGTCTTGATGGTAAGGACATTTATGCCAAATTAAATAAAGTTAATTATGAAATAAATAATTAGATGAAAAAATGGAGTTATAAAGGAGTTATTACAATTTGAAAAACTGCTGTGATGTATAAAAAACATTGATAGGTGACAAAACCAGCACGAAAAGAAACCTTTTGAAATAAATAAGCTTTTTTGACATGCGTAGTCTGGAATAGTCTGAATATGTCTTAAAGAGTTCATTTTTTAATAAAACTTAAAAAGGCAAATTAAAAATATTAAATAGTAAACCCGAATAAAACACAGAAGTATCATTTAATGATATCAATTAGTGTTAAGTATTATCAAGCACCGGGATCTATTTATAAGGATTATTTAATTTAGTTATAAACAAAATGATTGGGTGCATTTTACTTTGAAATTAACAATAGTTTGATAGAGCTTTAAGAATTAGAATGCAAGACAAACCTCTACACTTAATAACATGTTGCGGATGCACGAGGAGTATCTCGGATCTCTGTTTTATTTTAACCTTTTGACAGGGAAGTATACCACCTATATTGAAAATGAACAGCGCCGACATGCTAACTAAATAGATATAATTGAAGATATTTTAAAATATGGACCTGTGCACTAACCCATGATTTTGACAAACTAAAGGGTCTTCACTTAATTGTCGAACTTCCTGCGGGTGCTATGGATCTCATAATGGAGAGTGCAAAAGGTTCTATAATCTTTACTCTGTAATGGTCCATATGACGGAGATCTAGCGCCTGTGTCCACAGTGTTAACCGAACATAGGACATGATGTTCAAAATTCAACTAGGGTTTTTCAGAAGAGTTAGGACAAGTGCAGCGTGTGTTCTGTATTCTCTTTTCTGTATTAACTATTCACAATGACCATACTCCCGAGACCTTAGGTTTTTTTATGCAGAAGTACATTTCACAGACCCGAATAAGAGACATCCATCAAAATGCTCTTGACACAAAGGAGGCCCAATCAGGCCGGTGGGGTGGGAGTCTCTTTTCAAAGAGTCTTTGCCCCCAAGCGGCCTGGATTTGTCGGGCTATAAAAAACTTTTTCAACGACGTGTTTTTGAATGGTTAACAATCAACATCTCTCCGGCTATGCTCCTAATCAGACATGATGGTCTAAGGACCAGACGGCCACCTACGATGGCCTGTTTTGACCTGAGGCTATCGTGCCCGACTCCGAGTACTCTACGACTAACAGCTAACCTCCAGACCAGCCTTCTTGGCCAGACCTAGCTGTCCTATATAACCTGGACTAACTAAAAGAAAGAATAAACCACAAAGTTTTAGTAAAATTTTAATCCTTGTGCTAACACATATAATATTATGTAACTATTCACTAAAAAATTTCCATCCTGATTTGCCTAACGTGTCCAGCATAAGCCGAATCCTCAGCCCTGTAGTGTGTAGGCTCCTATAACCGACTATAACCATTCTTATTTTCAGGGTTCATAACTGATGTAAAATGGAAGGCTATTACCAAGCATTAACAGAATTTCTAAAACTTTGTATTATACAAAGCATCCCGTGTACCAAAGTGGTTATAGCCTGTTGATGAAAATGCGGTTTTAAATTAAAACTTGAACAAGATAACTGTTTTTTATTCAAAATATAAAATGTTTAGTAAATAGAGAAAATTTACAATTTATAACAAAAATGGAACACCGATGAACGACTGAATAACCAAGGAAATCTAATTTAGCTTGAAGTGCCACAGAGCGTTTTACAAATAATCCCCTACAACCGTAGTTCTCAAACTGTGGGCTGGCCCCTAGGGGCGAAGTAACAAAAAGGGGGCTCGAAGATGTGAAAAAAACAAAGAATCGAAAATATGAAAAATACATCTATTGAACCGAAAACAAAATAACTTGAACTACATTCTGATACTAGAAAAATAAATATTGAGTTAGATAAAAGTTGATAAAAGTTAAGTAATTATAATAAAATATACATCTATGGTATATCATTAATTTTAAAAAAGGACATATTGGGAATAGTGGTCTACTTTCAAAAAAACGTTAGGGGGCGCGATTAAAACTGTTATGAAAACTCTGTTCGCAAAAAGATATGATAGAAGATATCGGATGTCTCCAGTTCCTACCCAGTTCCTTTAGGGACTTTATACTGGCTATTATCATTTAAAATGAGATCCGTCAAGAAAACTGTTGGGAAAAAATGGGCAGAACTCTTTTGGAAACAAGGATTTTTCTTTATGTTTTAAAATCGGCCCTTTACAAAGATGCTTTTAGATGCTTTATTTTCTAAAGATGCTTTATTTTCATGTTAAAGCAACTGGTCATTTTACGTGGCTACTAAAAATGTTTCGTTTGTTTTCCCAGGTAACAAAATACATCTAGCAATACCAGGTTGTGTGGTGTTCAGTGCTTTTGTTTTATGGCTCTGTGTATTTGACCTATAATACTTTTCTCTTGCCTGTTATGGAGCTCTGTGTAATTACCTGAAGTTACAGGAATTGGGAAGTGATGAACTATTTTGGTAAGAATATGTGTTAAGGTCTACATAAGAGAGAGTATAAAGGGGAAAAGTGTCACCCTAGGACCATAGCATGACAAAACAAAAATCATAATTGGGCTTTTCTGTTTTTAACTTTTTAATTAAAAATAGTGAAAATGTTTTCCAGTTATCACCTGTTTTAATAGAAATAATTTTAGTTTTTTTTTGAGTAGACAGAAAATATCAATTTTGTGCTAGTGTAACAACAGTGAGTGCTTTTACATGCACGTACAAAACTGGGAGAAGGTGAGTAATCTGTCTAAGGTAGAAACATGCTTTCTTAAATCTCCGTTTAAATGCACAAGTGTATTTACAGAGTTTTCCTTTGTCAAAAGGCTCCTATGTTATAGAAATGAGCTAAGGAAAAAAAATTAAATCATCACTGACCGCAGCAAATCCTAAAACACACGTGGAATCTGTCTCTCTTGTGCAGTGTGGGATTACTTTTAAAAATAACTTAATTATATTACTCGCACGCCTAAAATCACCCGCCTTTGTGGGGCTACTATTCCGTATTAAAATAATTACTTTTCATTTAGCGAAATGAGTGAAAACACAGTTGCCTTATGTCTATTAAGCATTCGCTATACCGACCTCTTACTACGCCAGAGCTGATACACAACCGGCCTGCGCTTTTAAACCATGCCTGAGTATTCTCAGAGAAGAGGCTCTGTTTGAATTTTCAGACGCCGAGACAAAAACTACTTGATTGTAAAGCCCTTTTCGGTATGAAAAAGCTAATATTGTTTGCTTCAGTCCTATGAATTTGTACATTAATCGTCGTACACGCAGATAGATGGATATAAATGCTACATCTTATATTATACGCACACGGCGCCGCTCATGCGCCTACAAACGAGTGCGCGCACGCACGCACTTGAGAATAAACTTGGAAATTATTCATAGTAAGGATAAAATATAAGGTTCATCCAGCCGTTTTCTAAAAACATACTTGTTTGCCGCATATAATAATCAAAAATATGCCATACCGTGATCCTTGATGTTTCCGACGGATTCGTGTCCTCTTTCAGTATCAACGGCATGCTGAGTCTGAACACTTTATATACCCAAAAAGCTGTGTTTTTGGAATGTCCCCTGTGATCTGTAATATCAGGTGTTTTGCCATCATTTTGGCCGGACATCCGTGTAACGTCTGTTGTCCAGTGTTTAAAACAACACCTTTGGATGGGTGATGAAAAGTCCAGAATTTGTTTAATAGATTCCATTGTAACCCAGTAGATTTGTTTAATCATCTGCACGCATTTCCGTAAGACCTTTTTCACCTTTTGGCCACGAGGTTAAGGGTCATCAACGGCCTGACCCCAGTCCTAACAGCGAAGTGTGAATCGACACCGAATCACCAGCGACCCTATCAACTCCAGACGGCCGGAGGTGAGGGTGAGGGTGAGGGCTTTGGAAAGAGCTGTTTTGACAAAGAGTATTTTAAAGTTCCTTTCTCTAGCCCGAGATATCCGATCTGATTAAGGCAATCAAACTTTTAGAAAAACTAAACGCCTTTCTTCATGAGGGGAGGATTAACAGGGGTGTTAATGGATAGAACAAGGGATTGATTTAGATCGATTTAAATACAAATTATAAATATATTAATTAATATAGCATTTAGATGTCTCCAACGTGATTTAAAAAGGGAACTGCTGCATCTTATTTAACTGTGTGATTTTTAAAGGGCTTATAGCGAACTAGTTATCTCGTGTTTTGCATTATTATCATGAAAACCTTTAGTTTTTCCAAAGACGGATGGATCTGTAAAGTTAACTGTGTGCCCAACGCATGGGGATAGTAGAAGGGGGTATTACGCTCAGCTGTTGACAAGCATGCGACGGCTGACTGAATCCGCAGAGCTGGCCGGCAGGGAGGGAGGGGTAATGGGTTTTCAAAGCACAGCACGGTGTTAAGGCAGTTGCGCTTCACAGCGTCAGTAGGGTCTGACTAAACCCGTCAGCCCGAAGCGTATGACTTAGCAGCTCCAGGGGCATACAGGTTGCAGCTTACAGCTACGTATCTGTTCGGGCCTCGAGAGCTTTGGGACTGACCAGCTCGCAGGCACTTGCAGGGGTTGCTAAAAGGCGGTTGCAGAGGTGTCCTGACATGTCCTGTCTGTGAGTTGGATGTCAGTTGTTGTTCTGTGAAAGGATTTTATTGAGATGGGAAGGAAAGGCTGTTTTGGCTTTGATAAAATACAAGGGGTTTACAAATGATATAGCAACGATTAGATAGATATTTTAAAAATAATTGTTACATAGATAAAGGAATTCTTACCTAAAGCAATATTGGCAGGAAGCGACAAGTTAGATCGGTCCGACGGAGCCTGTGTGTGTATGTCCCAGGAAGTGGAGGACCAGACATCATGTGCTGTCTATCGGGGCTTAGGCATTCCCTTTAGTCCGGCTGCAACATGCCTGAACATGTCTTCGGAAGGGGCGGGTGGTGGGGGTTCAAGGAGGGTGGGGGCATCCATCAAATTGCCCTTGACAGTTTCCTGGGGAAAACAGATGGCTGGGCTAAAGGTCAACAAACAACAGGTGGTTGGGGGAGGGGACTTCCTGTCATCAATCAACAGGGACCCTGATCAAGGTCATCAAAGGTCAACAAAACATCCGGGGGTGTGGGGAGGGGACTTCCTGAAAGGTCAACAAAGGTCAACAAAACATCCGGGCGTGATGGGGCGGGACTTCCGGTCTTCGATTAAAAAGGGGCGGGGTTTAATCTCATCAATCAAATTTGAATTAAATTTTGACAGAAGCCTGACATTATACTACTTACATTAAATCTACAGACACTACTTTTCTCGCTTTGACATTTGTGCAATTAATTGAAAACACTTTGACCAAAGCAATGATGTTGATGAGCTGATACAATTTGAGCAAATGAAAGTCCTTCTGTGCATATAAACTGGGAATTTAGAAGGAACACAATGCAATTAAACCCAATCTTGCTTTATTTAGTTGATATTTGAGTTTTGTGAGCACTTACAAAGTTAAAAGAAAGAAACACATAGAGTACAACAAAGCTAGTGAAATGGTTATACACTCAGTCAGTTATTTCCTAAACTGTGTTGTCCTGAATAGAGTTATGGGGGTGCTGACACCTATCCCAGCTAACATATGACCTCCTACATCCTGAGGGAGTTTTTCAGAAATTTCTGCCTGGGTGGAGAACATCAAAATAAAGCCTTATTATTCTATTACAGTTTTCTCGATTGGTTTGGCTCATTTCTTGAAACAGAAATTACATTCTTAAAACTATAAGATCATTTGGCCAAACAGTCTTACAGTTCTGCAACATTACAGCTCACTAGCAAAAGGTCATATCTTTCCCAAAACTGTTCATACATGCTTCAAAATAGATTCCTTTCCCATATAAAGAGTCAGTACCATCAAAATGTCAAAGATCTTTCTCAATTGCGTTGGCTCATTTGCATTCACTTAGTGCGTTTTCCAAAATAACCTGGATGGTTTAGCACAACACCATGGATCACCTGCAAAAGCTCGTATCTCTCCCAAAATAGTTTACCCATGTGTCAAAACTAAATTCCTTTCCCATTTAAATAGTTAGTGCCCCAAAATGCATCGTCCCTTTGGCATCGTGTAAGCACTGCAAGTCAAAATGCCTAGATGTTTTGTCACTATGGCAGAGGTCTAGCCAACAGAATACAATTATGTATAAAACTGAAAAAAGGATTTTACAGTAAGAGCAGCCTCCAAAGTTTGACATCAGACACACTGCACTCCTACTTCCAAGGAAATTGTAATCATTTTTATTGACACACATAAAGTAACTTCCATACATTAGAGTACATAAAATGTATACAGTATTCTGTACATGTACGAAATATAAACACAAACAAAAAACAAGAAAAATTATATCTAGCCTACAGTAGGGCTTACAGTAAATAAAGTTTCACAACTAAGGTAACTTTCACTGGTTGTTGTCGTCACCGTCCCTCTCCTGGCCACCATCCTCATCCTCCTGGCCATCCACGCTGCTCTCTGTTTGGCCATAGATTCTCATCCACATCAGCGGATATTTTCCCTTGCGATGCAGCGAGGAAGAAACGGCGCCAATGTCTCAACCATCCCCTACACTGATCCCCTGTAATGTCCTCACATGCAGCATCCATTGCATGGAGCAGGGATCTCTGGTCTTGAGCCTGATGTTCATAGACTTTCCACCTCCAAGCGGAAAAAATTCCTCAATGGGATTAAGGAAAGGAGAGTATGGTGGTAGTAGCTCCATGAGCATCCTTGGATGGGTGGTGAACCAGGCCCTGATGAGCGGCCCACGGTGGAAATTTACATTGTCCCACACGATCACATAGTGTGGTAGGTGAGGCCCTTCGAGACCTCTCTTCATTTTCTGGGACCAGATGTGTATAAAGACGGTCCAAGAAAATGAGGAGCTTTGAGTGTTATATGGGCCTAAACTGGGGATGTGTGTGGCCACACCATTCTCAGATATGGCAGCACACATTGTTAAATTGCCCCTCGCTGGCCTGGGACATCCACCGTGGCCGCTGACCAATGATGTTACTGCCACGCTCTGCCCTTGGCCAGGTTGAAACCAGCCTCATCGACAAATACAAGGATGTGAGATGTTTCATTCCCTTCCAATGCCATTATTCTCTACAATAGAGTAAAAAATCAAATCAGTCATATAGAGGAGTCATACACAACAGAAATAGAAAATTACATGGGATTGTTCTATGTTCTCCTCCACAAGTTCAATATAGCCTGCTACTGGCCACTACTCCAGTGGTTCCAAACCTGGGGTACAGGCCTATGCAGAGGCACTGCAGGGAGTATTTGACACAAAGAGGGAGAAACACTGTTGCAGTTTTAGGCAAAATGCTGTAGTCAGATAAAGCTGGATTCTAAAGGTAAAGAGGATACTGAAAACCAAACAAATTGGGAACCACTGCTTACTGTAATGTTACTATAATAGACAACCAATAACTGACTTTACATGCACATACTGGTACCGCAGCTCTTTCACTCTGTCAGAATTCCTCTCAAATGGTACCCTGTAAATCTGCTTCATGGTCATCTGATGCTTCTTCAATACCCGGTCTATTGTGGAGATGCTGATAGAGTTGACATTTTGGAATATGGCATTGTCTTGAAGGATTGCATCACGGATCTGTCTCAAAGTGAGAGCATTATTTGCAATCACCATGTTACAGATCTCTTGTTCTTGTTGTTCATTGAGAAGTTTTCTTCTGCCACCCATGTGAGGTTGTCGTCCAATCCTAGACGTAGAAGTCAAAGGACAACACTGTATGACAATTGTAATGTATGCGTATTTGTTACAGAATGAGTTACTGTACTGTAACATCATATTGCAACATCACATTGAGGTAATATATTACAGTACTGTAGGCCTACACACACACACGGAATGAAGAGTTTATACATGTCTTGCTTTACAGTATGCACAGTACTGTATACTGTAATGACTCCATCATTGACTGAGTACATACCTGTTTTCCCTGCGAAAGGTTTGGATGATGGAGGAGACAGTAGAGCGAGGCACATTAGGCTGCACTCGGCCAAGCCTCTGCCATTGTCAGGCGATGGTTAACCACATGGTCTACAATTGTGGCCCGAATCTCATCCGGGACAGCATGGTGTCTTCGTGCTCCTCGGCCTCTTCCCCCTATTCCACCACCACGCATCCTCACTCCTCCTCCTCCGCCTCTTCTTCTTCTTCCTCCTCTTCCTCCTCCTCCTCCTCCTCTTCTTCCTCGAGCAGGAGGTTGCCCTTCTTGATTTACTTGGTGAGGTACCTCCATGTTCAAATGGTACTGGCCCTAGCCAAGCTCTATATATACACGTTTGGCAGCATTCACAACAATAGACAGCACCTGTCAGGTAACTAAACAAACTGTTTGGTTGGTCATCTGAGATGTGGGAAACTCCTCCTTCGTTGGTCAAGTTCTAATTTCACCTGATTGTCAATTACTGTCATGAATTTATCAAATGTTCCAAGAAATTCATATATGGTGTTCATGGTATTATGTTCTTGACTAATTTTGACAATTGAACAGACTATTGTGCATATGATGACTTACACGATGAAATCATGCTGACATGTTTTGGAGAGAACAACCATTAGACTGAGAATCAACTAATCAGTTTAGATCAGCAAGATCTATTTATTTGGAAAATGTGCTAAATGTGGGCTTATTGTGCTAACTGCAGGCTACTTGTACTTAACCATTTGCAAAGATGCACTGAGACACTTGAGACATGTACTAAGGCATTTGCAATTTGATGAAATCAATGAGAAATGCCATTCTGTTGTGAACATTTGCAAGGTGGTTTGGAGATCTGTCCATGTTATTTTGAGAATGTCATCTCGGTTTCAAGAAATGAGCCAAACCAATCGAGAAAAACTGTAATAAAGGAAGGGAAGTCAATTTTTCACTTAAACCTGACATATAACTTCTCAAATAATTAGAAACTGCTGCCAAAATAGCAAAAAACATAGGTGCTCACAGTGATTTTATTTATTTTAATGTTTGTTTTCTGATACGTTTATCTCAAATTCAAGTAACACAAGGGCAGTTTTTTCACCTCTGAGTTGTTCCCATACGTATTAGCTGTACCTGTGTAAAGTTTCATGTTGACAACACATGTTGACAGAAATCAATAGTTACTGCATTTGGCACCATGAGCACCTCTCCCACCTCCTGAATCTTTCCAGGCAGGGATGACCAAAATGTGAATATAAATAACATAAAATAATATAAAATAGTCATATAAAATATCAACCTCCTTGAACCATCACCTTATCGTGGTGAAGGGGTTTTGCGTGTCCCAATGATCCTAGGAGCTATGTTGTCTGGGGCTTTATGCCCTGGTAGGACCATCCAAGGCAAACTGGTCCTAGGTGAGGGATGAGACAAGGAGTGGTTCAACAAACCTCCATGAAGAACAAAAACCTTGGACGACGCTTTCCCTTGCCTGGACACGGGTCACCGGGCCCCTTCTGGAGCCAGGCCTGAGGTGGGGCTCTATGGCGAGCGCCTGGTTGCTGGGCCTGCACCCATGGGCTCGGCCGGACACAGCCCAAGAGGTAACATGGGTCCCCTTCCTATGGGAGGGAGGGGCCAAGGAGGTTGGGTGCAGTGTGAGTTGGGTGGTGGCCGGGCGGGACCTTGGCGGTCTGATCCACGGCTACAGAAACTGGCTCCTGGGACGTGGAATGTCACCTCTGAAGGGGAAGGAGCCTGAGCTAGTGAGCGAGGTCGAGAGGTTCCGGCTAGATATAGTCGGACTCACCTCGACGCACAGCTTGGACTCTGGAACCAATCTCCTTGAGAGGGGCTGGACTCTCTACCACTCTGGAGTTGCCCCGTGTGAGGGCCGAGCAGGTGTGGGCATACTTATTGCCCCACTTGGAGCCTGTGCATTGGGGTTTACCCCGTGGACGAGAGGGTGGCCTCCCCCGCCTTCGGGTGGGGGAAGGGTCCTGACTGTTGTTTGTGCGTATGCACCTAACAGCAGTTTGGAGTATCCACCCTTTTGGAGTCTCTGGAGGGGTGCTAGAGGGCATACCTTCTGGGATTCCCTCGTTTTGCTGGGAGACTTCAATGCTCACGGGCAATGACAGTGAGACCTGGAAGGGCGTGATTGGGAGGAATGGCCCCGATCTGAACCCGAGCGGTGTTTTGTTATTGGACTTCTGTGCTCGCCACGGATTGTCCATAACGAACACCATGTTCAAGCATAAGGGTGTTCATATGTGCACTTGGCACCAGGACACCCTAGGCCTCAGGTCGATGATCGACTTTGTGGTGTGTCGCCGGACTTGCGCCATATGTCTTGGACACTCGGGTGAAGAGAGGGGCAGAGCTGTCAACTGATCACCACCTGGTGGTGAGTTGGCTCGATGGTGGGGAAGATGCCGGTCAGACCTGGTAGGCCCAAACATGTTGTGAGGGTCTGCTGGGAACGGCTGGCAGAGTCCCCTGTCAGAAGTAGCTTCAACTCCCACCTCCGCAGAACTTCAACCACATCCCGAGGGAGGTGGGGGACATTGAGTCCGAATGGGCCATGTTCCGCGCCTCTATTGTTGAGGCGGCTGACCGGAGCTGTGGCCGCAAGGTGGTCGATGCCTGTCGGGCGGCAATCCCGAACCCGCTGGTGGACACCAGTGGTGAGGGATGCCGTCAAGCTGAAGAAGGAGTCCTATAGGACTTTCTGTCCTGTGGGTCTCTGGAGGCAGCTGATAGGTACCGCAGGCCATGCAGAATGCGGCTTCGGTTGTTGCTGAGGCAAAACTCGGGCATGGGAGGAGTTTGGAGGCCATGGAGAATGACTTCGGACGGCTTCGAGGAGATTCTGGTCCACCGTCCGCGCCTCAGGAGGGGAAGCAGTGCAGTGTCAACACCGTGATATGGTGGGGATGGTGCGCTGCTGACCTCAACTCAGGATGTTGTGGGTCGGTGGGGGGAGTACTTCGAAGACCTCCTCAATCCCACTAACATGTCTTCCAATGAGCCTGGGGACTCTGAGGTGGGCTCTCCCATCTCTGGGACTGAAGTCACCGAGGTGGTCAAAAACTCCTTGGTGACAGGGCCCCGGGGGTGGATGAGATACGCCCAGAGTTCCTCAAGGCTCTGGATGTTGTAGGACTGTCTTGGTTGACACGCCTCTGCAACATCGCATGGACATCAGGGACAGTGCCTCTGGATTGGCAGACGGGGTGGTGGTCCCCTCTTTAAAAAGGGGGACCAGAGGGTGTGTCCCAACTATCAGAGGGATCACACTCCTCAGCCTCCCTTGGAAAAGTCTATTCGGGGTTCTGGAGAGGAGGGTCCGCTGGATAGTCGAACCTTGGATACAGGAGGAACAGTGTGGTTTTCGTCCTGGTCGCGGAACAGTGGACCAGCTCTACACCCTTAGCAGAGTCCTGGAGGGTGCATGGGAGTTTGCCCAACCAGTCTACATGTGTTTTGTGGACCCCTGTGGGGGTGCTCGGGAGTATGGGGTACCGGACCCCTTGATAAGAGCTGTTCGGTCCCTGTACAACCGGTGTCAGAGCTTGGTCCACATTGCCCGCAGTAAGTCAAGCCCATTTCCAGTGAGAGTTGGACTCCGCCAGGGCTGCTCCTTGTCACCGATTCTGTTCATAACTTTTATGGACAGAATTTCTAGGCGCAGCCAGGGTGTTGAAGGCGTCCGGTTTGGTGGACTCAGGATTGGGTCACTGCTTTTGCAGATGATGTTGTCCTGTTTGCTTCATCAGGCCATGATCTTCAGCTCTCTGGAGCGGTTCTCAGCTGAGTGTGAAGCAGCTGGGATGAGAATCAGCACCTCCAAATCCGAGACCATGGTCCTCAGCCAGAAAAGGGTGGAGTGCCCTCTCAGGGTTGGGGTGAGATCCTGCCCCAAGTGGAGGAGTTCAAGTATCTCGGGTCTTGTTCACGAGTGAAGGAAGAATGGACCATGAGATTGTCAGGCGGATCGGTGAGGCATCTGCAGTGATGCGGCTCTGCATGGTCTGTCATGGTGAAAAGGAGCTGAGCCGTAAGGCAAAGCTCTCAATTTACCAGTCGATCTACGCTCCTACCCTCACCTATGGTCATGAGCTATGGGTAGTGACTGAAAGAACGAGATCGCGAATACAAGCGGCTGAAATGAGTTTCCTTCACAGGGTGTCTGGGCTTTCCCTTAAAGATAGGGTGAGAAGCTCAGTCATCCGGGAGGGGCTCAGAGTAGAGCCGCTCTCCTCTTCATCGAGAGGAGTCAGATGAGGTGGCTTGGGCATCTGATCAGGATGCCTCCTGGACGCATCCCTGGTGAGGTGTTCTGGGCACGTCTCGGGAAGACACAGGACACTTTGGAGGGACTATGTCTCCCGGCTGTCCTGGGAATGCCTTGGGATTCTCCCAGAAGAGCTGGAAGAAGTGGCTGGGGAGAGGGAAGTCTGGGCCTCTCTGCTTAAGCTGCTACCCCACGACTCGATCTCGGATAAGCAGAAGAGGATGGATGGATGGATAGATAAAATATCAATTTCTCACATACATCCACATATATTTATTGTATATGCGCACCTTTGGCTCTCTTCTTTGTTCAAACATGGGCGTGTTTCCTATCGTTGGAAGCATCTCAGTCACAGCTATACAATGGTGTGAAGCTTGTGGTGATGTGACCCATGGAACCAGAGCTGCCTCCCAGGACTGCCTGTCAACCGTACATACTGTAACAATGTGATCACTATGAGTGTGTAGTGGATGAGGTATTGTTTGTATCTGTGTGTGGCACAGTTCACCTGTATGATTTGGCAAAGGATTTTTTAAAACATTTTTGAGCCCTTGCTTTTCCAGGTATGAGGCTGCTTCATTGGCAAGAGTTTAAAAAACCTAAGGGTTTATCAACAAAACATGCTATGCCCTCCCTGCCAAGAAGTGTGACCAGCAGCTCCTGCTGTGATGGATCCTCCTCTGGCAGGACTCTACAGCTGTATGGCATTACCACCTGCCATCTCCTTAGCTTGGAGAAGATGCTCCCACTTGTAGGGACATCGATCATAAACCTTCCACCACCATGCTGACATAAAATTGTTACATAGATTTGAGAAATGTGGATTAAGGGGAAAGGTAGACACTAGTGAAATCTGGATTGTTGGTGAACCATTCTTGGACTGAAGCACTTTGATGAAAAACGGACATTGTCTCATATGATAGCAGAATTATACTCAGGCTGATCCTACTGCTGATGGTCTTGCTCCATCAGAATATCTTGAACACCAGTGAGAAATCTCAGAAGATGTTCTGTGTTGTATGGTCCTAGGGTGGCATGACGGTGCTCAACTACACAGGGGCTGATTGCTGCACAGAGTGACATTACCCCATGTAGGCCAGAGACATGGACAATGACACGGTGGCCAGTGATGTTCAGTTCCTGTCCTCCTTCACTTGGTGAGATTAACACCTGCCTCACTGATAGACATGAATTCATGTGGAGTCTCCATGGACTCCAGCTCAAATAGTCTCTGGAATACAGTAGGAGGAAAAAAGAAAGGAAAGATTAGTTATTAGCTCCATCACTACATATTGTACGTAATGGTTTAGCTTACTGTAGATTGATTATAATTTGAAAGAAAGATCTTACCTGAACATATTGAACTTTTACCCCATCACTGTTGAATTGGAGAGGAACACAATAAAATTGATTCATGAGGTAGCATTTCATTGGATAAGAGAACACAATGAATTGTACTCAGGCTCACTCCCTGTACTCCTTGAAATGTGTTGCTGTCTTCTGTTACTCAACTTATTGTTTCACTTAACCTGAGAGTGTTGTTGGCACAGACTAGACCTACATTGGCATTCTTTTGCACTTGAGAACATATGAGGTTGTCCACCACTGAATGGGTCACTTGTAATTGAAAGCGTAAAACTTGTAAGTGTACATCTGAGTCCTACTCTGAGACAATGAAATCACACACATTAGACAACAAAATATAAAATATACAGTAGTATAGTACAGGCGTGTGAATTACCTGTTTTCTCTGAATGTCCAGATTATTGTTGCAGTTGACAAATTTATAAATCTCATGCATCCTGAGAATGTTATATAACTGAGATAACCTTGCAGATGGAGGAGCACAAGAGCAGGAGTTTTTAGAAGTAATCAGCGACTGTTTTTTAACACAGCATGTTAAAGCACCAACACGAGGTGAAGCCTGTCTGGATTTAGTATTCTGTAATAATCAGGATAGAATTGAGGGTGTAGAGGTGATTGAACCACTAGGGTCACGTGACCATAATGTCATACAATTCTCAGTATTTTGTAAGAGTACAGATGCAAAGACTAAAATTGTTAAGTTGAACTTTGGTAGGGCTAATTTTGAGCAGATGTGACAAAGTCAAAGTAGGATAGACTGGGATAAGCTTTTAAATGTGGAGACAGTCGAGGAGCAGTGGAACAGGTTTAAAAATGTGTTACATGTAATGCAGGACAGATACAGACCTAAATTTGGAATTAATAGGAAACTAAAAAAAACTCCACGATGGATTAATAAAGATTTAAAAAGAAGTTGCAAAGGAAAAAACTGCTGTATAAGGCATATAAGACTAATGACTGCAAAGAGAACCGTAACGCGTATGAGAAAATGAGGGCAACCATTAAGAAGGATATCAGGGAGGCTAAAAGACAGTTGGAGAGGAATATAGCAGATAAGGCTTAAAGAAGACCGCAAGAGATTCTTTCAGTATTTTAGTAGTAAAAGAACAGTTAAGGAGGAGGTCAAGTTCATCAGGAATAGTAAAGGAGAATTAAAAGATACAGACAGTGAAATAGCAGATGTCCTAAACTTACATTTTTCTGAGGTGTTTACAAGTGAGCAAGTGGATAACCTCAGAGCAGTAACAGGGACTACTAAGGAGGTACTGAGGGATTTGGAAATTGTAGAGGAGAAGAGCTGCTCAGATTAAATAAGATGAAATCAAACAAATCACCAGGACCAGATAATATTTATCCTCGTGTTCTTAAGGAGGCTAGTGAGTACAGATATATCCCTTGACACATATTTTTAGGAAGTCACAGTGCACTGAAAAGATTCAAAGAACTGGAAAATAGGCCAGTAAGCTTAACATACATCACAGGAAAATTAATGGAAGGAATTATTAAGGATAAGATTGAGCAACACAAGGTAAGGACAGGAGTTTAACTGAACAGTCAGCATGGGGTCAGAAGAGGAGGTTGTGTTTTACTAACATGTTGGAATTCTATGAGGAGGCAACAAAAGGATACGATCAAAGTGGAGCTTATGATATTATTTATCTGGACTTTCAGAAAGCATTTAATAAGGTGCCACATGAGAGGTTGGGCATCAAGTTAAAAGAAGTGGGAGTTCAGGGTGATGTTTTAGATGGGTGCAGAATTGGCTCAGACACAGGAAGCAGAGGGTGATGGTGTGAGGAAATTGGCGATGTTAAGAATTGTGACCAGCAGGGGGCAGTGTTGGGGCCGCTGCTATTTTTAATATACATAAATGATTTAGATAGGAATATAAGCAACAAGGTGGTTAACTTTACTGATGATACCAAGATAGGTGGATTAGCAGATAATTTGGAATCCGTTATATCATTACAGAAGGACTTGGATAGCATACAGGCTTGGGCAGATTTGTGGCAGATGAAATTTAATGTCAGTAAATGTAAAGTATTACACATAGGAAGTAAATATGTTAGGTTTGAATACACAATGGGCGGTCAGAAAATCGAGAGTACACCTTATGAGAAGGATTTAGGAGTCATAGTGGACTCTAAGCTATCAACTTCCCAACAGTGTTCAGAAGCCATTAAGAAGGCTAAAAGAATATTAAGATATACAGCACGATGTGTGGAGTACAAGTCACAGGAGGTTATGCTCAACCTTTATAAAACACTGGTGAGGCCTCATCTGGAATACGGTGGGCAGTTTTGGTCTCCAGGCTACAAAAAGGACATAGCAGCGCTAGAAAAGGTCCAGAGAAGAGCGACTAGGCTGATTCAGGGCTACAGGGGTTGAATTATGAGGAAAGATTAAAAGAGCTGAGCCTTTACAGTTTAAGCAAAAGAAGATTAAGAGGTGACATGATTGAAGTGTTTAAAATTATGAAGGGAATTAGTACAGTGGATCGAGACTTGTATTTTAAAATGAGTTCATCAAGAACACGGGGACACAGTTGGAAACTTGTTAAGGGTAAATTTCGCACAAACATTAGGAAGTTTTTCTTTACACAAAGAACGATAGACACTTGGAATAAGAGACCAAGTGTGGTAGACAGTAAGATGTTGGGGACTTTCAAAACTCGACTTGATGTTTTCTTGGAGGAAACAAGTGGATAGGACTGGCGAGCTTTGTTGGGCTGAATGGCCTGTTCTCGTCTAGAATGTTCTAATGTTCTAAATGTGTGAACACCAGGTTTAATGAATCAGATTTTATTTTTACTATACATATTTTAATGTGTTTTAGCATATACATTTTTACTTTGTACTACTCTGCAAACATCAGGTTTCAAAAGATCAATGCAAGACCTTGTTTTGTTTTTAATTTTTTATTGAATTTTTAAAAGCATGAAACATTCCATACAATCAAGTCAAACTCAACAAAACTGAATTAAATTCAAACCTCACCCATGAGAAAGAGAGGAAGATGACAGCCAGATTAAAACTTTGTGAGTAATAAAGAGAGAAAGGAATCTTTCTTCCCAATATAAATGCTTATTCTAAAATGTTATTTATCAGACTCTGCCAGGTTTTATAAATGTTTTGTACAGATCCTCTAACTGAGAATGTACATTTTTTCCAATTTCAAATAGTATATAACATCAGTTACCCACTGACTTAAAAAAGGTGGGCTATGGCTCCAGTTGAGCAAGATAAATCTACATGCCAATAGTGAAGTAAAGACAATTAAATTTTGTTTTTCCTTCTCCACCTTAAGCCCCTCTGTGAACCCACCAAACAAAGCTGTTAATGGATTAGGAGGGATTGTAACACCAAAGCTGTCTGAAAGGCATTTAAAGATTCTTTCCAGAATGATGTTAATTTGGTGCATTCCAAAAACATGTGACCCAGTGAGGCAGGAACTTGATTGCAACGTTTAGCAGGTTGGATCTTTCCCTGGAAACATTTTAGACGATTTTAACTGAGACAGATGGGCTCGATTAAAGATTTTAAGTTTAATAATTGAATGCTTTACACATATGGAGCTTGAGTGAATTCTGTGTATGGCTGCCTTCCACTTCATTTCTGAAATGTTGAGTAAGAGATCCTTTTCCCACTGTACTCTGGGATGTTTAAAAGGAACGGACTTTAAAATGGTTTTATATATTATTATATTTGAGTCTTCAAAACTGATCAATATCTCTTCTGGAATAGAAACAGCTAGGAGGTGAGGAAAATTGGGCAGATTTTGTTTAGCAAAGTTTCTAATTTAGAGAAAAATTGTGTTGATAGGAGACTAAATTTGGAGTATATTTATTAATAGGATGCAAAGAAATTATCTTTATACAAATCTCTAAATAACTTAATCCCATACATTTTCCAAACCATAAAAACTGTAAATTTGAGAGGGTGTATAAAGGTGATTATCATGTAGAGGTGCCACACATAAAATCTTCTCTATCTTTAAGTATTTCCTGCATTGGTTCCATATTCTGAATGAATGAAGGACTATTGGGTTGTTAATATATTGACAATAACTTGTATTTACTGGGGTACAAAGCAAAGAATATAAAGAAGTGCTGCAGGATTTTATTTCTATTGTGGACCAAGCCTATGTGTGTTCATCTATTTGTGTCCATGTCCAGGTTTTTATAGCTTGTATGTTTACCGTCCAGTAATAAAATTGAAAATTAGGTAATATCATGCTGCCTTTTGATTTAGGTCATTGTAGGATTGCCTTTTTAATTTGCTGGGTTTTTTGAAATTCCAAATAAATGAGGTTTTGATTTAATCTACATTCTAGAAAAAATGATTTGTTAATGTAAATGGGAATGTTTTGAAATAGAAACAGAAGCTTAGGAAGGATATTCATCCTAATAGTGTTTATTCTCCCTGCTAAGTAAGATGGAGGGTAGATCATCTATGATAGATAGATAGATAGATAGATAGATAGATAGATAGATAGATAGATAGATAGATAGATAGATAGATAGATAGATAGATACTTTATTAATCCCAAGGGAAATTCACATAATCCAGCAGCAGTATACTGATACAAAGAAACAATATTAAATTAAATAGTAATAAAAATGAAAAAATTAAAATAAAATTAATGTTAGCATTTACTCCCGGGTGGAATTGAAGAGTCGCATAGTGTGGGGGAGGAACGATCTCCTCAGTCTGTCAGTGGAGCAGGACAGTGACAAAAGTCTGTCACTGAAGCTACTCCTCTGTCTGGAGATGACACTGTTAAGTGGATGCAGTGGATTCTTCATGATTGACAGGAGTTTGCTTAATGCCCGTCGCTCTGCCACAGATGTTAAACTGTCCAACTTTAATCCTACAATAGAGCCTGCCTTCTTAACAAGTTTGTCCAGGCGTGAGGCGTCTTTCATCTTTATGCTGCCACCCCAGCACACCACCACGTAGAAGAGGGCACTGCCACAACCGTCTGGTAGAACATCTGCAGCATCTTACTGCAGATGTTGAAGGATGCCAACCTTCTCAGAAAGTATAGTCTGCTCTGACCTTTCTTACATAGAGCATCAGTATTGGCAGTCCAGTCCAATTTGTCATCCAGCTGCACTCCCAGATATTTATAGGTCTGCACCCTCTGCACACAGTCACCTCTGATGATCACAGGGTCCATGAGGGGCCTGGGCCTCCTAAAATCCACCACCAGCTCCTTGGTCTTGCTGGTGTTAAGGTGTAAGTGGTTTGAGTCGCACCATTTAACAAAGTCTTTGATTAACTTCTGTACTCCTCCTCCTGCCCACTCCTGATGCAGCCCACAATAGCAGTGTCATCAGCGAACTTTTGCACGTGGCAGGACTCGAGTCATATTGGAAGTCTGATGTATATAGATTGAACAGGACCGACGAAAAGTACAGTCCCCTGCGGCGCCCCTGTATTGGTGAACACAATGTCAGACCTGCAGTTCCCAAGACGCACATATTGAGGTCTGTCTGTAAGATAGTCCACAATCCATGCCACCAGGTGTGAGTCTACTCCCATCTCAGTCAGCTTATCTCTAAGGAGCAGAGGTTGGATGGTGTTGAAGGCGCTAGAGAAGTCCAAAAACATAATTCTTACAGCACCACTGCCTCTGTCCAGGTGGGAGAGGGATCGATGTAGCATATAGATGATGGCATCCTCCGCTCCCACCTTCTCCTGGTATGCGAACTGCAGAGGGTCGAGGGCGTGGGGACCTGTGGCCTCAGGTGGTGAAGCACCAGCCGCTCCATGGTCTTCATCAGATGTGACGTCAGAGCAACAGGCCGGAAGTCATTCAGCTCACTAGGACGTGATACCTTTGGGACAGGGTGATACAAGATGTTTTCCAAAGCCTTGGGACTCTCCCCTGTTCCAGGCTCAGGTTGAAGATGCGCTGTAGAGGACTCCCCAGTTCCAACGCACAGGCCTTCAGCAGTCGTGGCGATACACCATCTGGACCCGCTGCTTTGCTGGCACAAAGTCTTTTCAGCTCTCTGCTCACCTGGGCTGCTGTAATTGTGGGTGGGGATGTCTCACCTATGCTGGTATCAGCAGAAGGATGGTTGGAGGATGCAGTACTCGAGGTGAGAGTGGGTTACTGTGATCAAACCTATTAAAGAAGTTGTTCATTTGGTTTGCTCTCTCACGTCTGTCTCGATGGCGGCACCCGCGAGCTGCAGCCAGTGATAATCTTCATCCCATCCCACACTTCCTTCATGCTGTTGTTCTGCAACTTCTGCTCCAGCTTTCTCCTGTACTGCTCTTTCGCCCTGAGCTGGACTCGGAGTTCCTTCTGCACGGCTTGAGCTCATGCTTATCACCACCTTTAAAAGCCCTTTTCTTCTGGTTCAAAAGGCCCTTGATGTCACTTGTAATCCATGGCTTGTTGTTAGCATAGCAGCATACTGTTCTTACTGGAACTACAATGTCCATACAGAAGTTGATGTAATCAGTTGTGCATTCAACAGCCTCTTCAATGTTCTCACTATGTGACCCAAGCAATATATCCCAGTCTGTAGTTCCAAAGCAGTCTCTCAGAGCCTGCTCTGCCTCAGGGACCACTTCCTGAATGAGCGTGTGGTTGTAGGTAGCGCCCTCACTCTTGGTTTGTATTGAGGCTGAAGCAGAACCAGGTTATGATCTGCTTTCCCAAGCGCAGGCAGTGGGGTGGCGCTGTATGCGTCTTTAACGTTTGCATACAGTAGGTCGATAGTCCTGTTTCCCCGAGTGTTACAATCCACATACTGGGAGAAGGCAGGTAATGTTTTGTCCAGCGTTACATGGTTAAAGTCTCCAGCGATTAGCACAAGTGCCTCAGGGTGCTGCGTTTGTAACTTAGCAACTGCGGAATGGATGATGTCACTCGCCATCTCCGTTCGCTTGAGGGGGGATGTAAACAATAACAGCAATCACGTGTCCAAACTCTCTGGGCAAGTAATAGGGGCGCAGACTTACGGCCAACAGTTCGATGTCCCTGCAGCAAGTGGAGATTTTAACGTTTACATGTCCTGAGTTGCACCACTTTGTATTGACATAGAGAGCGAGTCCTCCTCCTTTCTTCTTTCCACAGGTACTTGCGTCTCTGTCCGCTCTAACTGTGCTAAACCGGGTAGCTCCACGTTAGCATCTGGGATGATAGACGTTAGCCACGTTTCACTAAAACACAGCAAGCTGCATTCTCTGTAGGTTCTGACATTTTCACCAGCACAGCCAGTTCGTCGATCTTATTTGGTAGTGAGTTTACATTTCCCAGGATCACAGAAGGCACCGACGGTTTATAACGCCATTTTCTCTCAAGTTGTCTCGATTTAATCTTATCTTTTATCTTTGCGCCGGCTCGGCTGCCCGATATCGTCTTCTTACCTCGTCAGGTAAATAAGGAACCACACCGCTATAAGCATTTCTTCTCAGTGCTTTAAGCTGACTACTTGAATAGGCGATTCTCGGAGTGTAAAAATCCATGTCAAATAGTAAAATAGTAAAAGTGTCCAGGGAGCAATTCCACATAAAAGAAAGTGGTAGAAGTGATCAGTGAAATAGAGAAAAATAGAGATAAAAAGATAAAGTCATATACGGAGCTGCTGGAAAGGCTGCCACTCGGATGCTGGCCGGAAGTTCTATGTATGTCTTGTTTAAATTTGTCCATGCAAACATCAAATTTTCTTTGTAAAACAGTTATATATTTACTTGCGATGTTTACCCCTTGGTATTTAAGCTGATAATCAATGATTAAAGGGAAGGTTTCAAATCTAAGACAAGCAAGACCTCAGGTTTCTGTTCAAGAACTTTGCTAGACTCTTACTTGATTGTCATGTGTGTAGTGTTGTGGTCAAGGTCACTTGAAGCTGTGCAGATGAGAGCAATCAAGTGTCTCCCAGGACTTGTGGACATGTCCTACTCTGACAGCCTCAGAGACTGAGATCTGTTTAGTCTCTTTCAAATCAGAGGTAAACCACGCACAACAGTGGAAATTAAGAAGTGCATTTAGGACTGAAGCTAAACAAAAAAGAGTGATGGACTGAATGGTCTCCTCTCATTTGTCAGATTTCTTCTGTTATTATGAACATGAAAGTAAGTTCCCCTTTTTTTAGTGTTTTTAGTTTCTTTTCCCTTGCAGCTAATTTGTTTTGTTGATGCATTTTAGACCAAGTCACCTGAAACTAAGCATGTTTGGCCTGACAAGTACTTGGATGGGAGACCATCTAGGAAAAGCTTAGGCTGCTGCTGGGAGAAGTGTTTGTGTGGCTCAGTGCAGTGATGGGGACACTGTGCTATTTACATGGTGCCGTCCTTCAGATGAAATGTAAAGCTGAGTTCCTGACTCTCTGTGACCATTAAAGATTCCTAGGCATTCTTCATAAAGAGCAGGGTGTATCCTAATGTTCTGGCTAAATAGCCCATCCTGGCATAGTCATTTTGACACCTAATCATCCCCTGTGTCTAGTTAGCTAAATATCTCTCACCTCTTCACCACCTAATAAAGATTTTCATTGTACTGAATGCATATAACAATAAAGTTGACGTTAATAGCTCATACAGTATCATCCAGAAGTGACTCTACACTCACTATGAAAAGTGCTTTCAGTAGTGAGAAAATTGCTCGATAAATGTAAAGACTTAATAATAATAATATTAATTTTTAAATAAATCTCTCTGCTGAGCCATCTGTGGATTTGTGCTCTTCTGATGTAATATGCTTAATGTAGTTTTTCTTTGTGAACATTTTATACTTCAAATGTAAATTATGATTCATCATCACTGACAATTTGTTCAGAAATTCCATACGAAAACAGCAACAGTCTGAATCAGAGATGGATCTCAGGTCCACAGGCCACTAGGCCTGATGAGAGGTCCTGGCTCACAACTCCTTCAAACCCCGCAGCCACCCAGAACCAAACTGTAGACATGCTGAATAAAATGTCCTGTTCAACTAAACACCAATAAACACTGCTTAAAAAATTAAAGGAACACTTTTTAATCCGAGTATAGCATTAAGGCAGTGAAACTTCTGGGCTATTGATCTGGTCAGATAAGTAGCAGAGGGGCTTGTTTATCAGTTTCAGCTGCTTTGGTGCACTAGAGGGCAACAATGAGATGACCCCAAAACAGGAATGAATGGTTTAACAGGTGGAGGGAGGCCACTGACATTTTTCCCTCCTCATCTGTTTTGTCACTCGTTTTGCATTTGGCTACGGTCAGTGTCACTACTGGTAGCTTGAGTCGATACCTAGACCCTACAGAGGTTGGTGGCACAGGTAGTCCAACTTCTCCAGTATGGCACATCAATACGTGCCTCTCATTGCCAGAAGGTTTGCCGTGTCTCCCAGCACAGTCTCAAGGGCACAGAGGAGATTCCAGGAGACAGACAGGCAGTTACTCTAGGAGAGCTGGACAGGGCCCCTCATAGAAGGTCCATAACCCATCAGCAGGACCTACCGCTATCTGCTCCTTTGGGCAAGGAGGAAGAGGATGAGCACTGCCAGAGCCTACAAAATTACCTCCAGCAGGCCACTGGTGCGAATGCCTCTAACCAAACAATCAGAAACAGACTTCATGAGGGAGTCCTAAGGGCCCAACATTCTCTAATAGGCACTGTGGAGCTCGATTGGCATTTGCCATAGAATACCAGAATTGGCAGGTCCATCACTGGTGCCCTGTGCTTTTCACAGACAAGAGCAGGTTCACCCTGAGCACATGTGACAGACGTGAAAGGGTCTGGAGAAGCCATAGAAAATGTTATGGTGTCTGTAAATTCGTTCAGCATGACCGATTTGGTGGTGGGTCAGTGATGGTCTAGGGAGGCATATTCATGGAGGGACGCACAGATCTCTACAGGCTAGACAACAGCACCTTGACTGCTATTAGTTATCTGGATGAAATCCTTAGACCCACTGTCAGATCCTATGTTGGTGTACAAAACTACAGTTCCTAGAGGATGAAGGAAATTATATCATTGACTGGCCCCACACTCACTTGACCTAAACCCAATAGAACACCTCTTGGTGTGACATTATGTTTTGGTCCATCTGACACCTCAGACTGTCCTGGAGCTCAGTGATGCCCTGGCCCAGATGTGGGAGGAAATCCCCAGGAAACCATCCGTCTTCTCATTAGGAGCATGCCTACCCCAAAATGTTGTGAGGCATGCATACAAGCATATGGGGGCCAGATTTTTGCTTCATTCCATGGCTGTTTGGGGTGCTTGATTGATTGCGTGCACACATGAAAAATTGAGCGGATCAGACAGATGCCTCATTCATGTCACAGAGGGAGTGGAGTCTCACACCTGCACCCAATTAAACAAATAAAATGAGCCTGCATGGGTCAGAGAGGGGAACAGAAAAAAGGTCAGAGAGATGAAAACAGAGCAGAAGTTAACAGATGAAGAAAATGGGCAGGAATTAAACAGAGCCTTGCTATAGAAGGAAGAAGGTGGACAGGAATGGAGTTCTGAGCATGGAGTGTGTGGCGGCACTCAAGTGGGGTGCTTGGGAGTTGCTCTTGCTGTGCAGCCTGGATGCAAAGCAACCATATCCTCCAGAAGGACTCCCCCACCAAGCTGGGAATGACCACCAAAGTCAAAGGGAGTGGAGCTCAGAGGCAACCCATAGATGCCGACGCACTGGCAGCAGGGGCCCGAACAGATCAGAGGGTTGTCTGCACCTGCTGGTTGACATTTTACCTTGCTGTGAGACCCAAACAGAATGACTAAAAAGTCATAATACTTCTTGCTTAGTGAAAGGTAAAGAGCAGTCCCAGTCACAGTGAGGTGCAATACAGGTGTCTAGACACACCTCTGTTGAAGAATTTGTTTACAGAAAGTCCTTAGTGTTAGTGTTTCAGAGAAAGGATGTGAAGCATTGTTCATAATGGCACTCCGTTTTGCTTTCATTCTTTCCTCTGCCACAACCTCCAGGACTCCGGAATGTGTCCCATAACTGAGCCTGCCCTTTCAATTGGCTTGTTGATTCGCTGGGTCTCTCTTAAAGTGATATTACCAGCCCAGCACTCCACACTCACCATCACATAGTTGTAGGAGATGTGAAAGATGTCACTTTCCACATTAAAGGAATGCAGTCTCCTAAGTTAAAATGTCTGCTAAAGACATTCTTCTATAGTTCCTTTGTGTTCCAACCTGCCATTAATATGGATCCCCAAGTACAGGAGTGGACAACCTCTACATCCACTTCCTGAATAGTGATCAGACATAGGGTTTTTTTGGTGTGGTGAAAGTCAAAAAGTAGTTCCTTTGTTTTGTTGATGTTAAGTTGCAGACATTTCTCTTTGCACCAAGAAACAAACTTCTCCCCATGACTCCTCTCCTTTGTCTCAGACCCTTTATTAATACACCCCGTAAGTGCAGAATCTTCTGAGCACTTCTGCAGGTGACCTGACCTTTTGTTCTATTTCTCATAGTGCACAGAGTGAAGAGAAAAGCAGACTGGCCTGTTCACCGTGCTGTTCCAGTGTTGCTCACACAGTCCTTGAGCCTTATAGTCTATCTGAGTGTTAGTCCATCAGGACACCATAGGCCCAAGAATATCTTGGAGCTTACCTCTTGAATTTCCACTCTTGATCCACACATTAGAATTCCTTGACAAATACAGAGTTGCTCTTTCCTAGCCAAAAAGGCTGGAAACATGTATTGCCCTGAGTTGGTCATCCTTTCACTGTGATGGCATAAAGTCCTTGGGTCAGGTCTTTGTTACAGAAGGGTTTGTCCCAAAGAGAATTTGGTCTGTGAGAATTGGTCCCCTACTCAAATCTATTGGGTGACCCTTGCCTTATAGCATAATGACAAGCATTTCCTGTTTAACTCACTGGTGCACCAGGACAATACATATTATGAACTGATATGCCATGTAATTTGTCAAGTCTCGCCTCTCTGACTTTGTCTCCCAACCATCAAACCTGAGCTGACCCTCTAATGTCCTCATTTGTAATCCTGTCCATCTTCGTCGCATCCATTGCAAATCTTAGCATCTTTAATTCTGCCAGCTCCAGCTCTGTCTTCTGCTTTCTGGTCAGTGCCACCATCTCCAACCCATATAACAAAGCCGGTCTCACTACTGTCCTGTAGACCTTCCCTTTCACTCTTGCTGATACCCGTCTGTCACTAATCACTCCTGACACTCTTCTCCACTCACTCCACCCTGCCTGCACTCTCTTCTTCACTCTCTTCCACAATCCCCATTACTCTGTACTGTTGATCCCAAGTATTTAAACTCATCCACCTTTGCCAACTCTACTCCCTCTTCCTCACCAATCCTCTGACCTCCCTCTCATTTACACACATGTATTCTGGCTTGGTGGTCCTACTGACCTTCATCCTCTCCTCTCTAGAGCATATCTCCACCTGTCCAGGGTCTCCTCAACCTGTTCCCTACTATCGCTACAGATCACGATGTCATCAGCAAACATCATAGTCCACGGAGACTCCTCTCTAATCTCGTCTGTCAACCTGTCCATCACCATTGCAAATAAGAAAGGGCTCAGAGCCGATCCCTGCTGTAATCCCACCTCCATGTTGAATGCATCTGTCACTCCTACCGCAGACCTCACCACTGTCACACTTCCCTCGTACATGTCCTGTACAACTTTACATACTTCTCTGCCACTCCCGACTTCCTCATATAATACCACAACTCCTCTCAAGGCACCCTGTCATATGCTTTCTCCAGGTCCACAAAGACGCAATGCAACTCCTTCTGGCCTTCTCTAAACTTCTCCATCAACACCCTCAGAGCAAACATTGCATCTGTGGTGCTCTTTCTTGGCATGAAACCATACTGTTGCTCACTAAGCATCACCTCACTTCTTAATCGAGCTTCCACTACTTTTCCCATAACTTCATGGTGTGGCTCATCAAATTTAACCCCTGTAGTTACTACAGTCCTGCACATCCCCTTATTCTTAAATATCAGCACCAGTACACTTCTTCTCCTCTCCTTAGACATCCTCTCACTTTCCAAGATTCCATTAAACAAACTGGTTAAAAACTCCACTGCCATCTCTCCTAAACACCTCCATGTTTCCACAGGTATGTCATCTGGACCAACGGCCTTTCCATTCTTCATCCTCTTCATAGCTGTTCTTACTTTCTTCTTGCTAATCCTTTGCACTTCCTGATTCACTATCTCCACATCATCCAACCTCTCTCTCTCTCGTTCTCTTCAATCATCAGCCTCTCAAAGCTCTCCTTCCATCTTCTCAACACACCCTTCTCACTTGCGAGTATGTTTCCATCTTTATCCTTTACCACCCTAACCTGCTGCACATCTTTCGCTGCTCGGTCTCTCTGTCTAGCCAGTTGGTCCTTTTCTCCCTCCTTAGTGTCCAACCTCTCATACAACTCATTATACGCCTTTTCTTTAGCCTTCACCACCTCTCCCTTCACCTTGCATCTTATCTCCTTGTACTCTTGTCCACTTTCTGCAACTCCCTGACTATCCCACTTCTTCTTTGCCATCCTCTTCCTCTGTATACTCTCCTGTACTGCCCCATTCCACCACCATGTTTCCTTTTCCTCCTTCCTCTGTCCAGATGTCACGCCAAGCACCCTTGCAGTCACCATTACTACTTCTACTGTAGTTGCCCAGCTGTCTGGTGACTCTTCACTGCTACCCAGTGCCTGTCTTACCTCCTCCCTGAGATGAATCTTGCAGTCTTCCTTTTCAACTTCCACCATTTGACCCTTGGCTCTGCCCTCACTCTCCTTCTCTTCTTGATCTCCAACTTCATCCTATAGACCACAATCCTATGCTGCCTAACTACACTTTCCCCTGCCACCACTTTACAGTCTTTAACCTCCTTCAGATTGACTCTTCTACATAGTATGTAATCTACATGTGTGCATCTTTCTCCACTCTTGTATGTCACCCTGTGTTCCTCCCTCTCTTTAAAATACATATTAACTACAGCCATGCTGATCCTTTTTACAATATCCACTATCCTCTGACCTTCTTCATTCCTCTCCTTGACCCCATACTTACCCATCACATCCTCATCTCAACTGTTCCTTCACCAACATGTCAATTGAAATCCGCTCCAATCACCACTTTCTGTCCCTTGAGTATGCTGTTCATCACTTCATCCAACTCACTCTAGAATTCTTCTTTCTCATCCATTGCCCACCTAACTTGCGGTGCATATGTACTAACAACATTCATCATCACACCTCCGATTTGAGCTTCATAATCATTACTCTGTCTGACACTCTATTCTCCTCTAAAACACTTTTGACACACTGTTTCATTAGAATAACTCCTACCCCATTTCTCCTCCAATTCACACCATGATAGAACAATTTTAGTCCACCTCCGAACCACCTGGCCTTCCATTTAGTCTTTTGCATGCACCATATATCAACCTACTGTATATTCTCTCCATCTTATCAGCCAACTCTCTCCTCTTACCAGATATACTTTCAACATTCAAAGTTCCTACCCTCAGTTCCACTCTCTTTATCTTCCTCCTCTCCTGTTTCTTCCTGACACGTCTCCTTGCTCTTCTTCTCCTTCTTGCCAACTGTAGCCCAATTTCCACTATCACCCTGGTGGCTAACGTTGTTAACCTGTGGCTTGACTGATCCGGTATGAAAACCTGTCTTGTTGTCCGCATGTTAATTAGTGTGACTATTGCCCTTTTCAATTTTCATGGTTTTCTTGAAAATTGTTCTTTTTATTGTTTGGGACCTTGCTACCTTTTTAATATTTTATTTTTCTTCTTTTTATTGTTAAAATTTTTGTATAAAGATATTTTTGTTTCCTTTTAACTGTAACACACAGATGTTGATGGTAATTCCCTCCATTTTAGGGACATTTTGAATATTTTTAGACCTTTGGGTCCCATATATAATGCTGTGTATAGAGTTCATACTAAAACATGGTGTACAGACAAAACTGGAAGTGCACACAAAAATCAGAGGCATAAAACTCTATATACGCCAAGTTCCAAGCACTTCCCATTTTTAAGTGGAGAGAAATTGCAAAGGAAAAGATAGAGTACAATTCCTCAAAGTCTGCCTTTGTAAAACTGATACCAGTTTAGCACACAATGCCAAGAGGTGAGTTCTTGAAAATCGAAATTGACTTAGAAGTCATTCATTACCATCATCTATAATTATGCACTCTCTTCTAATTCTTCAATTTGCAATGTCTTCTAGCAATGCTATGGTAGTTTGGCCATTTCATTCATCATTATATTGTTAGAGAATAATTACAATCAAGTGAATTAAATGTGTAAATGATATGCAGTTAATTTTGGTGTATTTGATTAAACCTTCATCATAGCTATGAATCTAAGAAGAAAAGCAGACCTCAGAAACAGTAGCACTGCTTTGGCGCTGAGTGACGACAGTTTGCAAAACTGAACAGAAACTTGCGTACACATGGTGTGAGGCAGCCGTGAAAATGTGTGTGGCTTTACATCAAATTTAGTTTTATATTTTATATATATAGTTTTACATTTTAAGTGCATGGAAATGGGGTATGCATCATTTTTGTCTGTACGCACCATTTATACATGAGGTCTCTTGTGATTATTTTTGTAGTTTTGCAACCAAAGCATCATTTTCCTTGTGTAGATTGAAGCCAGCCAGTTAGGGCCATGAAATCATCTAACATGCACATCTAGACAGCAACATTATTAGAAGGTAGAAACGTTGCACAGGCAGTGTCAAGAATGCAGGATTTAGACCTTGTATGTTGCAGACATGACGGAGCCATTATGAAAAGTATACCAGCTCACATTCAGACATAAAACACCAGTGGAGGGACACCATTTCACCTAACATGAATTTTGCAAAAAATACAGTCACAGTTTGTGTGAGATTTCCTTTTATTTAATCTACTATACAATTAATATACTCTTACTGTTTAAGGTCTATTATGGAGCTATCATCAGTGATGAGTGTGTGTAATTCAGAATACTGGGTGCACACACTGCTGATTAATTCTTTGACTTCTATTCTAAATCAGTGGTTCCCAAATTTGATTCTGGAGACCCACTGTGCCTGCAGGTTGTTTGCTCCCTTCATTTAACCATAACAGTGACAATTAACAACCAGCATTTAAAAAATCTACTAAATGTAGTGTGTAATTTCTACATTGACTCAAAACTGGGAAATAATGATTCACTTAATTAAGCTAAGAGACCAATGAAAACGGAAGTTGGTTGGAACAAAAATATGTAGCCTCAGTGGGTCTCCAGGATTGAGTTTGGGAACCACTGTTCTAAATAATTTTATTATAATTAGAGACAATTACTATGTTCAGCACTGCTATCTGATTTTAAACTCAGAATGTTATTTTTGGTGTTGTTTTAGCCGCTGTTTTTAAGTGTGTGTGTGTGTTTGTGAGTTTGTCCTGTCCATGATGGCATGGATTAGTTTGGCTTCAATTCATTTATTAGTGGAAAAACAATGATGAAGAACAATGATGACTACAGTAGACGAATAAAGTATGAAAATGGAATTAAACAGCATTTGTGATCATTTTGATTTTTTTTTTCTTCAGAGGCGTGCAAGTCATTTCTATAATTGAAGTCTGCAAGTTTATTTTATACAATTACATATTCTACATGAATGGAAACTGTATAGAAGTTTATTAAGCCTGGAATTGATTAGACGCTTCAATCTGATCCTGCAGATGTATCAAATGTACCAGCTCCTCCATGTTCAATCCACAATTTCATTTTAATTAATTATTTATCTTATATCACAATCTCAGAGTGTGATACAAGTAAAACAGAAAAACAACCTCTAATGTGTTTGTAGTGATAGACATCTTTAAACTTGCAGACATTAATAATCTGTTGTGACCTCCAGAGCCTATAGAGCTCCCTAAACACCTGACACAACAGACACCAGGACACAAGTTCAGCAACCCACACATTTTAATAAACGTGAAGAAGCTCTTCTCCCTCACTCCCCACAACAGCACACAGCACTTCATTTCTCTTCTCTCTCTTTGTCTCCCTTCCTCCTGACACTGACTTCAGGAGTAATGGCAGTTGGCTCCTTTCATAGAGCTCCCAGAGGTGCTCCAGGTCTTCAATGATCCCCCATTCTTCCATTCCTTGGGTGTCCCAGACAGATTGGGCAGCTGGCCGTCTGTTACTTTGTGTAAAGTTTTATGTGTTAAAAACAGAACTGTAAAATGTTCATTTAAGTGCACACCAGTGTACTGATGCCAGCACTGCAGTCCTGCTGTTTCTAGTCTTGGTTCTGTTTGTAATCCTCACTGCATTGACAGTAATCTCGTGATTTGATCAGACTAACAGTAATGACACCGCCATATTTTTCTAGGATTGAAAATGGCTGATTTTAGAAATGTGAGTTAGAACAGAAGAAGAAAGTTGAATTTAAAAATGGAAACAAGTCAGAAAGGCGAAAGACACTGATTAGCAAAGTAAACAAGGAACACACAAAAATGCTGATAAACTAAGTCATCAGAAAATTCACTGTGACACAAGACCGTTTCTAATGTGTCCAGAGATTTGGACACACGACACAGCACACCACCAGTTTAAGTATTGTCAGTATACTGATGCCACCTGATGTGATTTCCAGCCATAGGGGAATAGCATTGGGGCAATTGTCTTCATATGCAACTCAAAAATTAGGATTAAGTAAATGCAACAAAAATAATAAAAATATGAATACACTATTTCATGTCATACCTAATGCAGGAAGCTATTCAGAACAAAAATTATAATATTCCAAAACCAACAGAAAATGCTAACACACCAGTACTCGGCTAACTTTTTATTGCCATCAGTGGTCATTTGGTAGACGTGTGTCTCACAAATGTGTCAGTGCCATTTAACAAGAATTTTTTTGAGCTAAATAAATATGTGTCATTAATGCATTAATATTAAAACGCAGACTGTCCTTCAGTATCAAGAGTAACTGGTGTACAACATCTTATTATGCTGTTCTGTAATGGGAACCCCACACCAGCCTGTGAGTGTTGAGGCACTGTGCTCACCTTTCATATGTCATCCTAAACGTAAGAACATAAAGAATTTGACAAATGAGAGGAGACGATTCAGTCCATCAAGCCAGTTTGTTTAGCTAATTACTAAGCTCTTCTTGTATGGCCAAGACAACACCACCACTTCAACCTCTCCAAGCAGATCTCATCCAGTGCTGTTGTCTTACCCAACCTCAAACAATGGGACATGGCCTCCTGTGAGGAAATCAAATCCACCAGGTTGTTGAGCTCTTGAAAGTACTCCATCCACTCCTCAAATGTCTGTCTGGTGTTCTAACACAACCTCTTGACCCCTTCATTACATCACCATTGTCTGTTAGGCACGACTGCTGAAGGCCTATGCATTGGAACTGGGAGTCCTCTGCAGCGCATCTTCAACCTGAGTGTGGAACAGGGGAGAGTCCTAAGGCTTTGTAAAACATCTTGTATCACCCCTGTCCCAAAGGTATCACGTCCTAGTGAGCTGAATGACTTCCGGCTTGCTGCTCTGACGTCACATGTGATGAAGACCATGGAGCTGCTGCTGCTTCACCACCTGAAGCCACAGGTCTGCCATGTCCTCGACCCCTTGCAGTTCGCATACCAGGAGAAGGTGGGAGCGGAGGATGCCATCATCTATATGCTACACGATCCCTCTCCCACTTGGACAGTGGCAGTGGTGCTGTAAGAATTATGTTTCAGGACTTCTCTAGAACCTTCAACAACATCCAACCTCTGCTCCTTAGGGACAAGCTGACTGAGATGGGAGTAGACTCACACCTGGTGGCATGGATCGTGGACTATCTTACAGACAGACCTCAATATGTGCGTCTTGGGAACTGCAGGTCTGGCATTGTGGTCAGCAACACAGGAACACCGCAGGGGACTTCACCTTCTCTGGTCCTGTTCAGCCAACATACATCAGACTTTCAATACGATTCGAAGTCCTGCCTAAGTGCATAAGTTCGCTGATGACACTGCTATCGTAGGTTGCATCAGGAGTGGGCAGAGGAGGAGTATAGGAACCTAATCAAGGACTTTGTTAAATGGTGCGACTCAAACCACTTACACCTGAACACCAGCAAGACCAAGGAACTGGTGATGGATTTTATGAGGCCCAGGCCCCTCATGGACCCTGTGATCATCAGAGGTGACTGTGTGCAGAGGGTGCAGACCTATAAATACATGGGAGTGCAGCTGGATGACAAATTGGACTGGACTGCCAATACTGATGCTCTGTGCAAGAGAGGACAGAGATGACTATACTTCATTAGAAGGCTGGTGTCCTTCAACATCTGCAATAAGATGCTGCAGATGTTCTACCAGACGGTTGTGGCGAGTGCCCTCTTCTACGAGGTGGTGTGCTGGGGAGGCAGCATAAAGATGAAGGACTTCTCATGCTTGGACAAACTTGTTAAGAAGGCAGGCTCTATTGTAGGAGTAAAGTTGGACAGTTTGTCCTCTGTGGCAGAGCGGCGGGCATTAAGCAAACTCCTGTCAATCATGCAGAATCCACTGCATCCACTGAACAGGATCATCTCCAGACAGAGGAGTAGCTTCAGTGACAGACTTTTGTCACCGTCCTGCTCCACTGACAGACTGAGGAGATCGCTCCTCCCCACACTAAGCGACTCTTCAATTCCACCGGGAAGTAAATGCTAACATTACTCATAGTTATTGTCTGCTTTTACGTATATTTTTATTACTCTTGAATTTAATATATATTTTTTTTGTATCAGTATACTGCTGCTGGATTATGTGAATTTCCCCTTGGGATTAATAAAGTATCTATCTATCTATCTATCTATCTATCTATCTATCTATCTATCTATCTATCTATCTATCTATCTATCTATCTATCTATCTATACTAACATTAATATCTATCTATCTATCTATCTATCTATCTATCTATCTATCTATCTATCTATCTATCTATCTATCTATCTATCTATTAGTTATATAATATCTATTTATCTATCTATCTCTCTAGTCTAACAATATGAAGTGCTTTTAACATTTCTTGCTTGATTTCCTTTACCCATTCAAACTGAGTCCTGTGACCCCAGATATCCAGAGGCTTCTGTTGCTGTCTTGTCTGTAGTGGATGTTTTTTTTTTTTCTTTCTATATGTTTACAGTTCCTTGAATTGTTTCATCCACTTCATCAAGATGGTATGCATCGTCAAGACTGAGCCCACCCTTAGTGCTTACTAAGATTACTGTAGTTCATGTTTCAGTGGTCTCCTGAGTTGACAACACAATTTAAATGCTACTAGCAGATTTCTGACGTGGGTCAAATGTCATTAGCACTTTGTACTTCCTGGATGAGCTACACTGGCTGCCTGCTGAACACTTGATAAGGTTGAAAACTCTTTTAGTTGCTTTCAAACTTATTTTTAAAAATGATGTTGTTATCCTCATATTAATGTACCAGATACCAAAGATATGACAACAACAAACTGCATAGCTCCATTAATTAATAAGTGTGTTATGATCATCATATTATGAAAGGACATGTTACCAAATATACAACATCGTCTGCAACACCGTTAAGATTATCAACAGAGGACACTGCCATTGAGTTCACGTGTCCCAAAGGTGCCTCATTTCAAGACTTCATTCTGAAGCTTTGGTCCAATGGAGATTAATCCTCTCAGAGGTTCACATTGATTGCTGGAATTAAGTTACTGAGACTGTTAGATGATAGATAGATAGATAGATAGATAGATAGATAGATAGATAGATAGATAGATAGATAGATAGATAGATAGATAGATAGATAGATAGATAGATAATTTATTAATCCCAAGGGGATACTCACAATTTACATTTGTTAAGTGTCTTGAAGTCTGGAGGTTTGTGACTCTTATAGGAAGTTCAGGAACTGTCAGTGCGTTGTGTCCAAATGAATGAGGACATGCATCTGCTGTTCCCCTGAACAACTCTTTTATTTATTGTTTCATTTTATATTTTTATTTTCTTTTCTGTGTTGGTTTCACAGTCTCTATCCACTGAGAGGTCATATCAACTTTAATGAGACACAGCCTTCAAAGGAAACAACCTGACATTCAACTCTGAAAATCTAAAAATGAGTGTCGGCAACTTGAGTAAGAAATTTGTTAAACTGATCTCCAAGAAAAGAAGATCTGAAAAAGATGTTGCTGACCTTTCTGGTGAGAAAAACTTGAAAATAGTCATTTTGATTTCAAATAACTTCTTTCAAAACTATTTTGCTTCACATAAAGAATAATTTGTCTTTTTATTTATATACACATATACCTCATTTGCTTTGTGGATGTCCAGTGGATGGACTGCTTGCTCACATCACTCACTATATTGGAATCTTGTTTCTGTGGTTTGATCTTTATGACTTCACATTTGCTCTTAGAATTTGGATTCTGATTGCCACATTTTGCACCTTTGTCCAGCTAGAAGGCTGTGGTTTCCCCATCTGCTCTACAGGAAAGTTCCTATGACATTGCATTGTGTTTGTGGGGCTCAAGTGGTACTCGTATTAGCTGATCAGTGAGTGCTGACTTGGAAGATTCTGTGTAGACATTGACCGGTGAAATTAATTATTGATGTTTGTTAAATTAATATTACTGTATCCATTCAGGTTTAAATTGGAGAAGTAATAAATAATACTAGATACTTAGATACTTCTAACAGGCAGTGGCGTAGCAAGGTCTGGTGGCACCCGGTCGGAGTTTAAACTTGTCACCCCATGTCCACCAAAATATAAAATGAAATTTATTGAGAAAGCAATTTTTATTCAATTGGTTAAGTAAAGAGGGCACAATGTTAATTATTTTGTAAACAATTTTTATAACTAAAAAAAATTGGCGCAGCGACGATTTTGCACCAAATGTAACATAACAGATGTTGCAATCCCAAATTTCAGGCCCAGCCTTCTGAAGAACCCGGTGATGTATTTGCAGCCAGATAGGAATAAATCACCAAAAACGGTATCACTATTGAAGTCTTATGAACAGCACATCTCAAAAATACATCGCAATTGGAACAATAAATTATGCACACGTTACCATAGATTTCTGACATGAATTTCAAGGAAAAAATAAAGAAGCGTCGAAAATTTAGAAAAAATACGTTTAAAAATACCATCTTGGCAGCGTAAAATAAAGGCAATAATGAGCCAAATCAAGAGAACGCCAATGATAATTTCCCAATACTGCCCCTTCTTGGCCTCTGATTTGTCACCAATAATTACACCAAATTGCCAATTAACCAGAATTGTGACACATGACTTCGTCGTGTGTCCCGCTCGTATATATAGGGGCCTTAAGATAGTGGGATGGGGAGGAGATATTTTCCATTTCGTAGAATGATCCTAAAGTAAACTTGTTTACTTTATGATTGGTTCTAGAGCGGACAGTACCTACCCACCCCATTGTCTAAAACGTTTGCGCCGACTATATCATTATGATGTTCGGGTTAAAAATATCATCTTGTTGCACATAATGACTTGGGGTGATGATATATTTGTGGCAGCGATGAGACAATGAGTCACAGGACCAGTTGTTTGTTTACTTAAGCACCAGCACAGTTCAAAAGAAACGAGACAGAACACCCACTCCCCATGTACCACACAATAATACTAAATCATTACAGCATCACATTGTTCATCCACAATTTGCTGCAATTGGGATTGTTAAAGCCCATGTAAATTATTTGACATGTTATTTTATGTAACAAAAGGCACTTTAATACAAAACTGGCAATTTTTATCATCCCCTCAGAGCTGGTACCGGTGCAGGCCGCACCCACCGTACCCACCTTCCTACGCCACTGCTAAAAGGATAGAAGCGTGATCGAAAGCAGCAGCCCTCTCTCTCCTTATGTAGTACCAAATGTGTGCTTTACTGAATGTTTGTATTTGTTATGTTTGTGCGAGTGTTTGAGTGAATTGAGCATAGTCAACTGACAACGTTGATTACAAGATACTGTTGCCATTGCCTTTTAAGACACAAAACCAAACATCACATCTAGGACCAGAGAGTTACAGAGATGCTTCGGGGTCTGGGACTTCTCCCGAACTATTACATTACCAGACTTGTCTGCTATATCTTACCCATAGAGGAGGCGGACGTGATATGAGAGAAAATGGAAGCAGGGCAAGTGTGGAGGCATCCAGGCTAGGCTAGCCCCTAGACCTTACAGACCTGCGATACCATCTCTCATCCAGGCCAATGTAGAATGCCTTTTATTGTCACTATACACATTGTGGCATGCCGTTGAGGTGGTACCCAGTCAGGACTCCCAGGAAGACCGGAGGAGGGCTTGTGCCTCCTCCAGACCATGAGGAATGACCGCCCTGGTTCCTTTGGGGGCCACGGGTACAGAGCTATGAAGCTCAACCCTGTAGTGGCCGTGGTCTCCACCAGGAAGTGCTGTGGGGGAAGAGCAGGGACACCCGGAGTGCTTCCGGGGATGCAGCCAGCACTTCCGCCACACCGGGGAGTGTCGGTGGGAGATTGGCGGAACACACCTGGAGCACATCTGATTGCTTATAAAAGGGGCCGCCTCCCTTCATTCAAGCCTGGAGTCAGGTGAGGAGAAGGACAAGGTCTGGGAGAGATGAGGCCTGAAGAGAAGGCATAGTGTGGTTTTGGCCTGGACTTTGGGGGAGTTTTGGGGGTTTGTGTGTGCACTTTATTATTGACTGTAAATAGAACTTGTAAAATAAACGTGTGGTGGTGCATGTCTGCCTGTGTGTGTCTGAGGCTTGTTCCACAACATGTACAATGAGATTAAAAGCAGCTCTTTCTGTGCAGACATATATGTAGAACACAACAAGTAAATAAATGGTGCAAAAAGTTGCAACAAGTTACAAAAAGTTCTGCAATGCTATATACATATGGAAAGAATAAATAACTATTGCACTATTGGGTTATTGCACATTATTTAAATATTGCACAATAATGATGACCATGTTCAGTGAGTAGTGGATGTTGGACCCTGAGAGTAATGATATTGTACAGTATACAATACAGATATAGCACAGTTATTATCAGTACCATTTAGATATTAGATATTGCACAGCTGATGGATAGAATGAAGGCCAGGGATTGGGAGGTTAGACTGCATAGTCAGTGCAGGTGTGAGTTTAGAATGGTTATGGCTTTTGGGAAAAACTGTTCTTGAGTCTGTTTGTGCTTGTTGTGATGCACGTGTAGCGCCTCCCTGAGGGCAACAGGTCAAACAGATCAGAGCCAGGGTGGGAGCCGTCCTTGATGATGTTTTTTGCTCTGCTGAGGCAGCGGAGGTGTAAATGTCCATCAGGGAGTGAAGAGGGCAGCCGATCTTCTGTGCTGCCTTTACTACTCTCTGAAGCCTCTCCCTGTCTGCCATGGTGCAGCTGCCGTACCATACTGTGATACAGTATGTCAGCAGGCTCGATGGACGATCGGTAGAAGGTCAGTAGCAGGTTGGAGTCCAGGTTGTGCTTTCAGAGGACCCTCAGGAAGTTAACGCTGCTGAGCCTTCTTGATGACTGCTGTGATGTTGTCTGTTCAGGAGATGTCAGTGGAGATGACACCAAGAAACCTGAAGGTATGGACCCTCTACACACACTTGCCGTTGATGTAAAGGGGGCTAAGTTGGTGCTGTGCTTCTTGAAGTCGACAATGATTTTCTTGGTTTTCCTGGTGTTCAGAGCCAGATTGTTCTTTGAACACCAGGCTGCCAACTTCAGGACCTCCTCTCTGTAAGCTGCCTCATCTCCCTTTGAGATGAGTTCGACCACTGTGGTGTCATCAGCAAACTTGGCGATGAGGTTGTTGTTGTGGGCGGACTGCAGTCGTGGGTGTAGAGACAGTACAGGAGGGGCTTAGCAGACAGCCTTGTGAGGTACTGGTGTTCAGTGTGCGAATGGAAGAGAGGTGAGGGCCGAGTCTCACAGTCTGGAGCCAGTTGATAAGAAAGTCTTTTATCCAGACACATGTGAGAGGGGAGACCAAGAGTGACCAGTTTGGTAATGAGAATGTCAGGAATGATTGTATTAAAAGCTGAGCTATAACCCACAAACAGCATCCAGACATAGCTATGCTGTTGCTCTAGATGGCTCAGTACAGAATGGAGAGCTACGGCGATGGCGTCTTTTGTGGATCTATTCGTGCAATATGCGAATTGGTAGGGATCGAAGTCTTGGGGGAGATAGTCCTTGATGTGCTGGAGAACCAGTCTCTTGAAGCACTTCATGGTTGGAGTGAGGGCCACAGTGCGATAATCATTTAGGCTGGTGATGGGAAACTTCTTCTGCACTGGAATGATTGTGGCTGATTTTAGACAGGATGGAATGACTGCCTGGGCTGGGGAGAGGTTGAAGATTTTAGTAAAGATAAGGGAGAGCTGGTGGGCACGCTCTGAGCACCCTACCAGGCACTCCATCTGGGCCAGCAGCCTTCTTGAGGTTCACTGCCAATAGCACCTGTCTGACATCGTGTCACCTTTACAGTGAGTAGAGTGGTGCAGGAACCTGGTGAGGGTGGGAGCAGGGCTGGAGCAGGTGAGTACTGCTGTTGTGATGATTCAAAGCGAGCAAAGAAGCAGTTTAGCTCCTCTGGTAGCTGCACACTCAAATCTCCTGTTGTTACATCACAGCTAGGGAATCCATTCCGGACGGGTTTATCCATTCCGGAATTCCGGCTCCGGGATGACACAGTGCACGGGCATCTCACCTGTGAACTGTTTTATAACGACCGACACTTATTTTTAATAAAACTATTGCAATATGTTGACACAAATAAAGACTAACCTTATCTATAAGCAGTTCGTGCTGCCATATAAGTACATGTATCTTTGGTTGTGGTAATAAGAGCATAGAAAGCACAACGTCCTCACAGCTGGTGCAGTGGTAGTGCTGCTGCTTTGCAGTAAGAAGATTGTGGGTTCACTTCCTGGTTCCTCCCTATGAGGATAGCTCTTTGAGTACTGAGAAAAGTGCTATATAAATGTAATGAATTATTATTAATGTGTCCAGCGTGCGGTCGTCCAGGCAAGAGTGCACCTTCGTGCAGAAGTACGCCAGCCGCTAAGAAAGCACGCTCTGCCTCCACTGAAGTAGGTGGCACAATCATCAGATACTGATACACTTGTTCTAAACAACGCCTGCACTTGCCACCACTCTGAAACACTGCCATTTCAGCTTTTACTGATGCATCTAGTTTCTTTTCAACATTCTGTGAAGGGAAGTTTCTTGGCACAGGTAATGCGGACGTAACAGACTGACGCATTGCAATTTCAAGTTGCTGTTCAAAGCTGTTGTCTGATGAAGTGAAAGCTGCAGCAATTGCGCCACCTTAATTATTTTCAACTATAACTCTGTTATTTCTTGATCGATTTTTACACTTTTACACGCTATATATGCGAACTTGGCCGTTCCCGGTTTCCCAGGAATTACAGCAGTTTCATTCCCGGGAATGCGGGAATGAAAAATGTCCGGGAATCCCGGGCTCCCGTAATCCTTGAGTCTGGGAATGGATTCCCTAATCACAGCCTCTGTAGTTTGTGATGTTTTGTATTCCTGCCACACCTCCGTGTATTGTGGCTGGATAGGTGGGACTTTATGCTCCTCTTATGGTCCGTCTTGGCTTTTTAATTCCACTTTTCAGAACGACTCGGGCAGTCCTGTACAGAGCTCTGTCACCTGATCTGAAGGCAGCGTCGTGGGCTCTGAGGAGTGTACGGACCTGGCTGGTCATTCAGGGTTTCTGGTTTGGGAAAACCGAATGTTTTTGTCCACAGTCACATTTCCGATGCAGAACCTGATATAGTCCAGTTCGTTCCTGTGAATGTTTCCAGCTCTTGGTGTTCAAATATGTCCCAGTCTGTCTGTTCGAAGAAGTCCTGTAGTTTGAAGAGTGCTTTTTTAGGCCAGGTTCTAACAGTCTTTATGGTGGGCCTGGCACTGCGTCTGAGGGGTGGGGAAGGGTTCAAGGTGGGGAAGGCTGGGGAGAGCAGGAGAAAGATGGTTCGGACTGGCTGAGTTCAGGGAGGGGTATAGCTCTGTACGCATCCTTGATGTTGGAGTAAACATGGTCCAGAGTGTTCTCCCCTCTAGTAGAACACTTAACGTGTTGATAAAATTTCGGCCTGCACCAAATTAACATTATTCTGGACCAACATTTGTAATTACCTTTCAGACAGCCTTGGTCTCACAATCCCTCCTATCCCATTAACAGCTGTGTTTGTTGTTCTTCCAGAGGGGTTTAAAGTGGAGAAGGACAAACAAACTGTGACTGCATTCACTACACTTTTGGCACACAGACTTATTTTGCTAAACTGAAAGAACCCAAACTCTCCTCTTTTAAGTCAGTGGGAAACTGATGTTTTATACTATTTGAAATTGGAAAAAACAGATACTCAGCTAGAGGATCTGTACAGATTTTCTGAACATGGCAGGATCTAATCAGTAATATTTTAGAATAAGCTCTTAATGCACAGAGGAAGCAATTATTTCTGTATTTCTTTTTCATCTCCATTCATCTCTATTGGCTTATCAAACTCATCAATTTAGGTATGTTTACAAGCCTTGAGTTTTACTCTGTTGGCCATGCTCTCTCTCTCTCAGGGGTGGGGTCGACTTGTTCTCAATCTTACTTTTGTAAAATTGATTGATTTAAATGGAAATATTGCAATAAAATTAAAAAAAAATTGTGAGAGTACAGTCTTCAAGTTTTCCTTGTTAAAGTCTCCTGCAATTATATGAGCTCCGTCAGGGTGGGCATCGGGTGGAATGTATACAGCCAATTGTAATTCCAAGTCATCCGTTTTATGCTTCAGGGATCTGGCATTGGTGAGATACAGGCTCGGTAGAGGTGGCTTGTGTGGTTGTCCTTTATCCTTAGCATAATGCTGGATCTGCGGCCCCACTTCTGCTTCCTTTCCTCCTCCATCTGCGCCGTCTCTTAGACCCGACAACAATCCACAGAGAGCCTGCTGGTCTCACTATGTTGTCTGGGATGTTGTCTGTGTGATGAAAAACACTCGAAACAGATGTCTGGCACTGGACACTGATGTCTATAAGGTTCTGGCGTGTAGCGGGTGTTCATAGAACCGATAGTGCACAACCTTCAAGAAAAAAGTACAAAAACAACAAAAAAGAACACTGAAAAGGAGAGCTGTGAGGCACTGTGACCATTCACACCGCCATGACGAGTGTCCACTTTAGGTTCACTAGACAATAAAATAGATCACATTCAGCTTCTGAGATCTGCGGCATGACATGAGGAATTGCTGTGTTTTATATTTTACAGAATCTTGGCTTAATGACAACATCCTGGACTCTGCTATCCAGCTAGCTGGGCTAACATGCTATCGAGCTGACTAAGTCTTTATGGAAGGGGTAAGACTCACGGTGGGGAGTGTGTGTTTACATTAGCGATGCTTGGTGCAGAAATACTATCATTGTGCATAAACACTGTTCTCCGCTGGTGGAGTTTATTATTATTAAGTGCCGACCCTTCTACTTACTGAGGGAGTATGCATCAATTTTGCTTGTCGCTGTATACATCCCTCCAACTGCTAACACCAGCAATAGGAGCGAGGTGCTTAATGAACTCTACCAGGCCATTAGTGAACAACAAACAGCCCACCTGAATGGATTCCACATCAGAGCAGGAGACTTCAACCACACAGATTTAAAAGCTTTATTGCCTAAATTACACCAACATGTGGGCTTTCCTACAAGAGGAGACAACTCACTGGATTTGGTGTACATGACCTGCAAGGGAGCCTACAAGGTCACCCCACCTAGGTCTCTCTGATCACATCACCATATTGTTGAAACCTGCATACAGACCCAGAGTGAGAACCATCAGACCAACACAAAAGCAGATATGTGTGTGGCAAGAGGCGCCCCAGTGCACTACAGACTGGGACATTTTCAAACAAGCAGCCACTTACAATGACCACACAGACATTGAGGAGTACACTGAGGTGGTTGCAGCATACATTGCAAAATGTACTGATGATGTCACCCATTACAAAAATATCACTGTTCATGCTAATCAGAAGCCATTGCTGACAGGAGAGGTAAACAGGCTTCTGAGGGTCCGTGATGCAGCCTTTAGGGCCAGTGACACTGCAGGACTAGCAACAGTCAGAGTCAACCTGTCCCATGGCATCAGGAAAGCAAAAAGCAGTACAGCAAGAAAATATCTGGACACTTTAGCAACACCAGAGATGAACAGTCTCTCTGGCGTGGCATCGAACCCTCACTAATTACAAACCCCACCACAGGCGTGTGAAGGTGACATCATACTGCTTAACTGCTTAAATGACTTCTTTGGCCGGTTTGAGATACAAAAGAGCACACCGACATAGAAGACAATTTCCCCTCCCCAGACGAGCAGGCCATACATTTGGCCCCAGCCAGCGTGAAGAGAACCCATTCTAGGATCAACCCACGGAAGGCAGCCAGACCAGACAACATACCTGGTCGTGCTTTGAAGGATTGTGCTAAGGAGCTCAAGGTTGTCCTTGCTGACATCTTCAACATCTCCCTGGATCAAGCTGTTGTTCCCACATGTTTTAAAGTCACAACCATGATTCCTATCACTAAGAAGCCTTTCCCATCTAACTATAATGACTATTGGCCCGTAGCACTAACTTCCACCATCATGAAATGCTTTGAGCTGCTAGTTATGCAGAGAATTAATTCCATTCTTCCCCCTCCCATGACCCGATTCATTTTGCATACAGGTTAAACAGGTCCATAGAGGATGCATTTTCTGCTGCTCTCCATCCAGCCCTCACCCACCTGGACTCAAAGAACTCCTATGTGCGCATGTTGTTCTTAGATTTTAGTTCAGGATTCAACACAATCATTCCCCAGCAGCTAATACAAAAACTCAGTCATTTGGGACTCAAGACCTCTCTCTGCAACTGGGTGTTGGACTTTTTACAGGAGGCCACAAAATGTGCGAGTCGGCAATAACACCTCTAAGACCATCACGTTGAGCACAGGGGCTCCACAAGGGTGTGTGCTCAGCCCGTTGCTCTTCACCTGCTGACCCATGATACAACTGTGGTCGACCTCATCACCAATAATGACGAAGCCAACTACAGGAACGAGGTGAGCCAACTGGTCCAGTGGTGTAAAGACATACAATCTCTTCCTGAACATAGGTCGATTTTGAAAGAGGTCATTCACAGCACCCCCACTGACCATCGATGGTGTAGCTGTGGAAAAGGTGAGTAGCACCAAGTTCCTGGGGACATACATCTTAGAGGACCTCTTCTGGTCAGATAACACCACATCACTGACCAAGATAGCTCAAATCTGCCTCTACTTTCTATGCAAACTGAGGAGAGCACAAGTTCCACCCCCATCATGTGCTCTTTCTAGCGGGCACAATCGAGAGCATCCTCACTAACTACACCTCTGTGTGGTATGGAAGCTGCACTACCTTCTGTAGGAAGTTCCTGCAACGCATAGTGGATATGGTAAGTAAGATCATTGGTGCCTGACTGTACTCCCTCAAGGACATTTTCCACACCCGTCTCACTCGTAGAGCCATCAGCATTGCTGCTGACTCCTCCCACCCCCTTCACTCACTTTTTAGCCCCTCCCTTAGGGAAAGGTACCAGAGCCTCTGGGCCTGCTCCACAAGACTGTCAAACAGCTTCGTCCACCAAGTTGTCAGGATGCTGAACTCTGTCCACTACCTTCCTTCCTTGCCCCTACCAATAGACCGTAACAAGAGTCACTATCTACCAAGTATCCTACTTCAGCTGGTATTATATAAGGACTCAATATTACATTTGCTGCTAACTGTCTGTCTTCTTGTACATCTCATAAGCTACTCTATAATGCATTTTCCATCCATCCATTTTCTAACCCGCTGAATCCAAATAGGGTCACGGGGTCTGCGGAGCCAATCCCAGGGCAGGGTGCCAACCCACCCAGGACACACACAAACACACCCACACACCAATCACACACTAGGGCCAATTCAGAATCACCAATCCACCTAACCTGCATGTCTTTGGATTGTGGGAGGAAACCGAGCGCCGGAGGAAACCCACGAGACACGGGGAGAACATGCAAACTCCACGCAGGGAGGACTTGGGAGCGAACCCGGGTCCCCTAATTGCGAGGCAGCAGCGCTACCACTGCGCCACCGTGCCGCCCCATAATGCATTTTTTACTGTAATTAGCTTTTGCCCTAATGACTATTGTACATTGTACACAGGTCTACTTTACAAGTTCCAATGTTATTTATCTTATATGTTATACTTTATACTTTTAAAATTTTATTGTACTACTAAGTTGAGAGAGAAACAGTATTTGAATGTACAGGCTCCAAGTCGGGGCCAATAAATATGCCCACACCCGCCGGCGCTCTCACCAGGGGCAACTCCAGAGTGGTAGAGTCCAGCCCCTCTCAAGGAGATTGGTTCTAGAATCCAAGCTGTGCGTCGAGGTGAGTCCGACTATATCTAACGGAACCTCTCGACCTCGCTCACTAGCTCAGACTCCTTCCCCTTCAGAGAGGTGACATTCCACGTCCCAGGAGCCAGTTTCTGTAGCCAAAGATCAGACCGCCAAGGTCCCCGCCTTCGGCCACCACCCAACTCACACTACACCCGACCTCCTTGGCCCCTCCCATAGATGTGGGTGAGCCCATGGGAAGGGGACCCATGTTACTCTTCAAGCTGTGCCTGGCCGAGACCCATGGGTGCAGGCCTGGCCACCAGGCACTCGCCATAGAGCCCCACCTCCAGGCCTGGTTCCAGAGGGGCCCGTGACCAGCGTCCGGGCAAGGGAAAGCGTTGTCCAAAGTTTTGGTTCATCATTGGAGGTTTGTTGAACGCTCTTTGTCTCATCCCTCACCTAGGACCAGTTTGCCTTGGGTGGCCTACCAGGGGCATAAAGCCCCGGACAACATAGCTCCTAAGATCATTGAGACACGCAAACCCCCCACCACGATAAGGTGATGGTTCAAGGAGGGAAAAGGGACCGGAGGGTGTGTTCCAACTACAGAGGATCACACTCCTCAGCCTCCCTGGAAAAGTCTATTCGGGGTCCTGGAGAGGAGGGTCTGTCGAATAGTGAAACCTCAGATTCAGGAGGAAAAGTGTGGTTTTCGTCCTGGTCATGGAACAGTGGACCAGCTCTACACCCTTAGCAGAATCCTGGAGGGTGCATGGCAGTTTGCCCAACCAGTCTACATGTGTTTTGTGGACTTGGAAAAGGCATTCGACCGTATCCCTTGGGAATCCTGTGGGGGTACTTCAAGAGTATGGGGTACGGACTCCTGGTAAGGGCTCTTCAGTCCCTGTATGATCAGTGTCAGAGCTTGGTCCACATTGCCGGCAGTAAGTCAAACCCATTTCCAGTGAGAGTTGGACTCCATCAGGGCTGCCCTTTGTCACCGATTCTGTTCATAACTTTTATGGATAGAATTTCTAGGTGCAGCCAAGGCATTGAGGGGTCGGTTTGGTGGACTCAGGATTGGGTCACTGTTTTTGCAAATGATGTTGTCCTGTTTGCTTCATCAGGCCGTGATCTTCAGCTCTCTTTGGATTGGTTCGCAGCTGTGTGAAGTGGCTGGAATGGGAATCAGCACCTCCAAATCCGAGACCATGGTCCTCAGCCGGAAAAGAGTGGAGTGTCCTCTCAGGGTTGGGAGCGAGATCCTGCCCCAAGTGGAGGAGTTCAAGTATCTTGGGGTCTTGTTCACGAGTGAAAGAAGAATGGAGCGTGAGATCGACAGGCGGATCGGTGTGGTGTCTGCGGTGATGTGGGCTCTGCATCAGTCTGTCGTGATAAAAAAGGAGCTGAGCCATAAGGCAAAGCTCTCAATTTACTGGTCGATCTATGTTCCTACCTTCACCTATGGTCATGAGCTATGGTTAGTGACCGAAAGAACGAGATCGCAAATAAAGCGGCTGAAATGAGTTTTCTCTGCAGGGTGTCTGGGCTTTCCCTTAAAGATAAGGTGAGAAGCTCAGTCATCTGGGAGGGGTTCAGAGTAGAGCCGCTGCTCCTCCGCATCGAGAGGAGTCAGATGAGGTGGCTCGGGCATCTGATCAGGATGCCTCCTGGTCGCCTCCCTGGTGAGGTGTTCGGGCACGTCCAACTGGGAGGATGCCCCGGGGAAGACCCAGGACATGCTGGAGGGACTATGTCTCCCGGCTGGCCTGGGAATGCCTTGGAATTCTCCCGGAAGAGCTAGAAGAAGTGGCCGGGAGAGGGAAGTCTGGGCTTCTCTGCTTAAGCTGCCACCCCGCTACCTGATCTCGGATAAGCAGAAGAGGATGGATGGACGGATGGATGGATGAATGGATGGAATTGTTTGCCTTTTGGTCACAAGCAGGAGTTCTCCCTGTTCTGAGGCATTCTTTAAACGTTGTTTACTGGTGAACTGTTATCCAGTTACTCCATTTGTTACCTCGGCTGAAGCTGTAGTTTGGAGTAAGCTGTTCTGGGTGAGTCTCATCGGTGCTTCCTAATGAAGGTCCTGGCCTACCTTAATAGGTGATTTCAGAGGCCTCATCATGTTTCTCATCATGTTTCAGACACCATTTTATAATACCTGGAAAACTGCTGCACATCTTATACTAAAAAGAATTGTGTACTTTAAAATTCAGCTGTTATTTAAAGGAGTGCTTGTAGTTGTCAACATGAGTTTCAATAATTGATCCATTATAACACTCCAATGCTGTAAGAGCCAATCTTAGAAAGTTAAAGTTTTGAGTTAAACTCATATTGATGTTTGCTTAATTTGAATAGAATATTAATGTCTTTCATAGTCATAGCTTATGGTATAGTCTTTTCCCCCTATAGTTAACAAGAGATAGAACCTTCTTACTATAACTGAGTAACAGTGTGATAATAAGCTCAGTTTGTTTTAGAACAGGTCTCAGTAAAGAGGGACTTGAAAGATCCATTTTAAGCTTAGAAATGGGATAAGCATACAGTTTTCTGACCGTTTTGAAATGGTTCAGAAATGTTAAGTAAATAGTAACGATTTGAGATGTAACAAGATTTAAGCTTAGAATTCAACTTTTCTTAACATTAATTTTCCCTTTTTGCTATTTTAATTTTCCTTTTTTTTGTGTGATCTGTCTTACTTTAAAACTTAAACTTTCAAAAATGAAGATATTTTGTCTATGGAATCATTTCTGCGTCAGGCTTTTGTTGAATCCCATTTTTGAGTTGAAGCTGCAGAACTTTGGTAATTTTGGGAAAATGCAGCTATAAATGCCTTACAGGTTCTGTGCGGACAGACTGGGAGACACAGAATTGGCATGAGCAGAATCTGCAATCAGATTTAGAATGAAGTCAGTTTTATTATTGAAAAACAAATTGCAAGTGGACTTTGCAAAGATAAATCCTATTGATGCAACTCTAAAAAATAATATAAATAGTATAATAATATTATAAGTAACAAAAATAATAGATTGCAAAATCAATAAAATTTACTCAATTATGATAATTCAGTACAGTGAGACAAGTAGAGTCTGGATTATTGTAAGACGCCAGTACAAAGGGAAATGCAAAAAATCAAGCTGAAAAGCAAAGGGGGAGTTCAAAAACCAAACACAAGGGCCTCCTTGAAATGAAACTCACACTGAAGTTCCTCAGTTTGTTAATGACTGTCCACAGAGAGACTGAGAGAGATACAAACACTGCCATAATTATAGCATCATTTCCTCTGCTGTCCATAGCGCAATAGCACAATGGAGTGGATCACATTATGCTACTTGGAGAGTTGTGTAAACAAAAGAAACATGACATTTTTTATTTAAACTGAAGTCAAAAAAACTAAACTACAAAAAGAGATTAAAAAACTATGAGCAGACTAAAATTCAACATATAAAAATTCAAATACTTCATACATAGTCTATGTCATTCATAACTGAAATTAGCTTAGTGCATGGAGAGAAAAAGAAATTCTTTTGAGAACAAAAACTATTCAAAATCTTACAATCTTTAGCAATAAGAATGGATAGCAATTGGCTTAACAGCTAAAACATTTTTCTAATAAAACCTTCAAATAATAAGGATACAAAAAGAGGATTATGCAAAACGTATGTATATGTCCCACATCTCATATCTCATGTGAGCAAAGACATGCTGAGTGAGAAACTGAGCAGCAAAACTTACAAGATAAATAAATACAAACCTCTTGTCTGTCTGTCTATCTATCTATCTATCTATCTATCTATCTATCTATCTATCTATCTATCTATCTATCTATCTATCTATCTATCTATCTATCTATCTATCTATTTAAATAAAGCAGTTTTTGTGCTTCTCAGAACTTGGTTAGGTTTTCTTTTTAGGAGCCATGAAAACCTGATCAAAGTTGGAAAGAGCCACCATTGGACTCCTTAAAGCCTTGAGTGTTCTACTAGTCTGATGTTAATACAAATGTAGAGGTAACTAAACCAGCAGCCATGTGCATAGTCAGTTCTTCTCCACACTGCATAATGATCATTAGTATGGAGTTGAGCTGCTTAAGCAGCTCACAAGACAGAGGAGTGATGGACTGAAGGACCCTTTAAAGTGTGTGTCACTGGGCAAAGTCAGGCTGGGGTCACAAGATGTCTTAAGTGTAAACAATGTATAAGTGGAGGAGGACACAGACACTACACCATATCACTGTAGCAACTGTAAACACTTCCTGTGTTCTGTTTGGGAAAAAAAAAGGAGGGAGCCATTGTTACAAATTAATCTGAAGGTGGATGTCAATTATTTACACTAAGCTGCCAGAGCCACCATGAGCCCTCATTCAGTTCAGCATGGCAGACTGTCTGAAATAAAAAAGCAAAGCAAGGATCTATAGTACAAGAGATTAGCTTACATTTCATATTTAAATCATTTTAATGTATCCAAATCAGCACACATGTAACTGTTATATTCTTTAAATATCCCTGTGCTATTAAGTATTATCCAAAGACCCAGCTTAGTTAAAGATATTAAAAGTCTTTGACATAAAGTATATATTTATCAGAAAAATTTAAGTAACACTTTGAAAACACATCAGAACTGAATGGGGAAAAAAATCCTGCCTGCTAACTCTACTGATGTGGACTGATATGGTAATGTGTTAGGAATGAAAGGACACCACAGTGTTTGATCAAAATGAAAATGATCAACCTACAGAGGGATGAATTCAAAGACACCCCAAAACTAGACCTAGGGCTGGTGTGAGACTAGCGAGTGTGATATCACTTTTGTTGTCTGACCAATCTCTACCCAGTATCACAGGGAACAGAGGATTATCGAGTACTGCAACCCCAAACTTTTCAAGATGCCTTTGTTGCTGATATTATAGGTGGCAGACTCATAATAATGGACGTCACCATGAATACAGGTTAGACTGATCTTTACTTTCAGCCATTGTTGCGGCAACACTAAGTGGTGAGCAACAATGGAAATATTACTACCAGAAACAAATAAAGATGTAGCTTTGTGTCCATTTACGACTGCTAGTCCCGCATGTGAGCAGACCAGGGGATTAACTAGAGCACAATGCCCACTCTCCGTATTCCTCCAGACCTGTTTGCCACCTTGCGAGTTCCTTCACTGTGTACCAGGATTCACTGAAGTGAGCTCTTCAATGTGGGAAGGGGACTCAAGCAAGAACACATGCCCTTCTAGGTTCACATGTGTCCTGTTCTGGATCTCCCAAGTAGTTTTCTGCTCAAGTATTTTCAATTATCTCCACTAGGGACACCATGCTGTTAAAGCATTGTCCCCAGGTTGGCTTGGCAATATCATGCAGAAGGGCATTTACCAGGAAACCACAGGCTACCTGTTCCACTATTTGTCGGCGCTGTTTTGATTTGGCCTTGGTCTATGCCCGTCTTTGGCCTCAAGTGCAAATGCCTGTTTCTTTTGGTTGGAGGACTCAAGGGTGTATTGAGGCATACTTCGGGTTTGGCTTCTGATTCCAAAAGGATGCCATGATCCTGCTGAATACACCATTGTGAAATAATTAATCTAAACACAGGAAAAAGGTTTGGGGCAGCCACCCATATATTATTCCTGGCTGCAAAGGGTAATTGTAAAAGAGCAATATGTGCACTAGTCAAGTTCCAAACTAACCTGATTTAGTGTTTAAAACATGGTGGCTTTAAAGGCCAGAATCGGAAGTGACACAGTTGAATCGGAAGTGATGTGCTTCTGGGCTCCAGAACCAGAAGTGGCATTTTTCTGGGTGCTGGAACCAGAATTGATGTCTTCAAGGTTGAATCAGGCAGGTTTTCCCATGTTTGGTTTATAGAGACAAAGAAGAGGATTTAGTGCACCCCGCCACCCCTTGGAATTACCGTCACTTGGTTCATACAGCTTCCTCCGACTCACACGTGTGTGACAACAGTTATAGATGTCATTTTAAAACCAACCCAGTTGTTAATCGACACGTGCTTCTGGGGCTTCCAGCTGCATTGACAGCAGTGGCAAGCAGCAATACATCGTCACACAAAACATTTACGATATTCCAACTCTCTGCACATTTACAATACAATACAATACAATACAGTTTATTTTGTATAGCCCAAAATCACACAGGAAGTGCCGCAATGGGCTTTAACAGGCCCTGCCTTTGACAGCCCCCAGCCTTGACTCTCTGAGAAGACAAGGAAAAACTCCCAATAAAACCTTGTAGGGAAAATGGAAGAAACCTCGGAAAGGCAGTTCAAAGAGAGACCCCTTTCCAGGTAGGTTGGGCGTGCAGTGGGTGTCAAAAGTAGGGGTCAATACAATACAATACACAGAACAGAACAATTCCTTAAGACAGCATAATAATAAAAATTTTAGAAGTACGGTTTAACAGTAGATGATATGACATAATTAGGTTTGGAGTCCTGGAGACCTCATCCATCTAGCTGCCTCCCCATTTGGCCATGCCACGGCTGAAACGTTGCTCCGATGAAAGGACCATCTTTCCCATGATTCCTGTGATCCTCCATCAGGGATGACTTTACCATAGGCAGGCAAACAACTTGGCAGGTGGGCGTGGCACCAATGGCCACATTTGGGTACCGAGAAAGAAACAGAATAGGTGAGGGTTAGTATTCAAATATAATTATCATGTTACTTATGTTATAGTGCTAATGACTAACAACAGAGATGCAGTATGTACAGTTAATCAGCAGCTCTAGTCAGGATATGCTAAACTGAAGTAGTGAGTCTTCAGCCGGGATTTAAAGGCTGAGACTGAAGGGGCATCTCTTATGGAAGCAGGAAGACCATTCCACAGTTTAGGGGCCCTGTAACTAAAAGCTCGACCTCCCACTGTTATTTTATTAATCCTTGGAATCCTAAGCAGACCGGCATCTTGAGATCTTAATGCGCTCAGGTTTGTAAGTCATGATAAGTTCAGACAAGTAAGCGGACCTTGGCCATTTAATGCTTTATATGTTAAAAGGAGGATTTTGAAATCTGCCCTAAACTTAACTGGGAGCCAGTGTAAAGATTTAAGAACTGGGTTATGTGTTCATATTTTCTTGTTCTTGTAATAATTCTTGCAGCGCATTTTGGATTAACTGGAGGCTGTATAGAGAACAGTTTGAACCAGCCAGTGAACACCGCATTGCAGTAGTCAATCCTACTAGAGATAAATGCATGAATTAATTTCTCACAATCCTGTTTATTTAGAAAGCGCCTTAATTTCCTAACATTTTTAAGATGGAAAAACATGTTTTGGACGACTTTGTAATATGCGCTTTAAATGACATGCTAGAGTCAAAGATAACTCCTAGATTGCGGGCTGATTCAGTAAAATTAATTGGGATTCCAACTGAGTTAAATGACGACAAAATATTGCTGTGATCAGCGTCATTCCCTCCAACAATTAACATCTCTGTTTTATCTGTATTTAAAGACAAGTAGTTCTCATTCATCCATTCCTTTAATTCACTAACACAACTAATTAAAGACAACATCGGAGAAACTTCATTTGATTTAAATGAAAGGTATAACTGGGTGTCATCTGCATACAGTGAAAATTAACATTATGTTTCCTAATGAGAGATCCCAGTGGAAGCATGTAAAGTGAAAACAGTAAAGGTCCCAGTACTGAGCCCTGCGGGACACCATATTGAACTTCTGTGTATAATGATGGAGTACTGTCTGCACATTTCTGTACATACTGGAATCGATTTGATAAATAAGAACTGAACCAAGCGAGCACGGGCCTGTAAGCCCAACATCGTTTTCTAGCCTGTGCAGTAAAATAGAATGGTCAATGGTGTCAAATGCTGCACTTAAGTCCAACAACATAATTACAGTGGAATTTCCTTCATCAGAGGATATCAGAATGTCATTTACAACCCGTGTTAGTGCCGTTTCTGTACTATGACCAGTGCGAAAGCCAGACTGGAATTTCTCAAATAAATTGTAATGCGTAAGGTGTGACTGAAGCTGACTGGCGACTACTTTCTCTAGTATTTTAGAGAGAAATGGTAAATTTGAAATAGGCCTATAGTTATTTAGTATGTGTGGGTCTAGGTCTGACTTTTTAAGTAAAGGTTTAATGACTGACACTTTTAGTGCATCAGGTACTGTGCCATGCAGTAATGAACTATTGATAATGGTTAGAATAGGCTGCAAGAACATCCATTGCACTTTTACTAGTTTTGTTGGCACTGGATCTAGGGAACAAGTAGTGGGCTTCATTTTAGTAATTAAAGTTAAGACTTCCTGCTGAGTTACAGGATTAAAATTATTAAAGTGCTGAATGCAATGTGACAGGGTCTGCTAAGCTAGTATTTGGTTTGTACTGTGATGCTGAGATCTGGGATCTTATATTTTTAATTTTCTCATTGAAGAAGTTCATAAAGTCTGTACTGCTAATATCTGTTGGTATTTTGCACTGTTGATCTGAATTCCCATTTGTTAATTTAGCCACTGCTCTAAAAAGTACCCTAGGATTTTTATTATTGCTATCTATTAATGTAGAATAGTATTCTGAGCGAGCTTTAAAGAGGGCTTTTTATATTTATTACACTCTCTGTCCATGCAATTTGAAAGACATGTAGCTTTGTTGTTCTCCATCTGCTCCAGTTTTCGACACTCTAATTTAAGAGCTCGAGTATTTTCATTAAACCAGGGAGAGTTTCTATGTGCTTTGATCACTTTTGTTTTAGGGGAGCCACTGTGTCCAGAGCATCTCTCAAGGTCACATTATAATGTGATATTAGCTGATCTAAATTGTTTTCCACGTTTACATTTGATGTTAACTGATCTAAATGGTTTTCCACAATTACACTCGACTTACTCAAGGTATCTATAAATTTTGAAGCAGAATTACAATCTAGATGTCGCACTGTCTTTGTTTTAATCTGAGAGTGCTTGGCATGGGCAGAACTAAATCAAATGTAATTAAGAAGTGATCGGAAATAACTACATTTAATGGAGTAATATTTAAATTTTGAATTTCAACTTTGTAAGTTATAATTAAATCTAATGTATGGTTATGATTATGAGTTGGACCTTTGACAATCTGACAAAATCCTACTGAATTTAACAAATAAGTAAAACATTTGCTAAAAGTGTCAGTTTCCACATCAATGTGTACATTAAAATCCCCATCAGAACTACGTGATCATAATTTATAGCCAAATCAGACAGAAGGTTGCTAAATTCAGTCATGAACAATGAATATGGCCCTGGTGGTCTGTAGACTAGCACTATAATTGTGTTGGAATCTGTTTTAATATTTAAAATGAATGCCTCAAAGGATGTAAAGTTGCCTAAATTTTTAGGAGTGATTTGCATTTTGTTACAATGAATTATTCCAAGGCCTCCTCCTCGACCAGAATCTCTAGACTTATGAAGGAACGAGTATCCATCTGGTGACGCCTCAGCTAGGGGAACAGTGTCATATTTACTAAGCCAGGTTTCAGTAAGAAGACACAGATCAGATTTTGTACTTAATATTATATCATTTACCAAAACAGCTTTAGTGCCAAGAGAGCGAATGTTCAATAAACAGCATTTAAAACTGCATGGTTCTTTCTGAACTGCTGATATATTTTTGTTTTAATTTGAATTAAATTTCTATTACAGATGCCCCTGGTGGAGTGTCTGGTTTTATCCCTTGGTCTAATTATACACCTTATTTTTGGTTATCAATTAATTTATGGTTTGTATCAAGACTAAATTTACTGGATGCCCCACAACAGGGATTATGGGTAACAGCTTCAGGAAAATAACAGGTGGGATAAAGAACAGCCTGTGATTTAAGATCACATGACTGCGGCCTGGATGGTGCTCTAATCAGTCAACCAGGCAGTTTTGCTGCCATATTTTGGGATAATACATAAGATCCCTCCAGTTAGGATGAAGACCATCTCTTCTGAAAAATCCAGGCCTTTCCCAAAAATCATCCCAATTGTTCACAAATGCTATGCTTTTATTTGCACACCAGGTTAGAATCCTTAGATTTATATTTAATATCACTTTCATGATGAGCTGCATTAAAGTATGTACAGTATATTATATTTTACAGATATATCGTTAACTTTCTTTAAATAATATATACTTTTAATAATAATACACATGGGGTGGCACGGAGGCAGAGCGTAGCACTGCTGTCTCACAGTGAGTTACATCGTTGGTGTTCCCTACTTGGAGTTTGCATGATTTCCTGCTGGGTTTCCACAGTGTGCTCTGGTTTACTTCCAAAGATGTGCAGATTTGAGGATTTGGTGACACTAAAATGACGCTAGTGTGTGTGAGTGCTTGCATTCACCTTGTGATGAGATGATGCTCTGTCCAGGAATTTTCTGCCTCATACCCAATGTTAGCTGGAATGGGTGCATCCCTGGATTGATGGATTTAATCATTAAACATCCATCTTTTTCAGGGATATTGTGCCAAGGTGTCCTGGGAATTAAATGGATATTTCAGGCAATTCACAACACAGAAAAGCGAACCTGTTCTCACCATGATATCTCACACTGCCACCTAGTGGAATCTTCCAGATTTGTGTAAAGTTCGCGTGTGAGTATAAAGAAAACAATGCTTGAGTAGCAGTAGCGTCCACTGGAACACACATTGCGTAGCATGAAGTATAAACCTAGCCGAGAGTATCAGTGTAGAGACACTGGCTCATTTTAAAAGGGAACAGTGGAATGACCATTCCCCTTAAATTTGCAAAAATGCAATTGTTCTTGTCAATGGCCAGTGCACTCTTTAGACAATGCCACAGGGTCCTCACTTTGTTTTAGAAAACAACCTTTTGTTTTGGGTAATGGAGCATGAAGGGGAGTTGCGGAAGTTGCTGCTAATCCCACTGACCTTCCGGCAAGTATGTGAATTAGCACAAGCCCACCTCCTAGGAGGCCAATTGGGAACCGAAAATGTTTGGAGCTGATTACACTACACTTTAAATTGTGAAAAATTCCTAGAAGGGTCATGCGGCTCTCATTTGAAAGAATTGGGGTGACTTAGTAGGACCCCTGGAACCCTCTGCTAGAGGGCACAAATATATTTTAGTCCTTGTAGATTATGCTACCTGATATCTGTAAGCTGTTCAATTGTGCTCAGCTACTTCTAAAGCCATCACATGAGAATTGGTAGGGACGCCTTTCACCACGGAGACATTCAGGGAAATGGCCAAGTTACTTAAAATAAAGCATCTAAAGATCATTCTTAAACCAATGGTCTAGTAGAGAGGTTTAATCAGACTCTCAAAAAATGCTTCGCAAGGTAGTCAGCAAGGATCTAAGGAACTGAGATCAGCTGGCATCAGATCCTCCCCTCATCCTATTTGCATATCGGAAGTCCCATAAGCTTCTACAAGGTTGTCAGCTTTTGAATTATTGTACGGATGACAACCCCAGGGCATACATATTTTAAAGAAGGATGGGAAGAAGAGGCTCTTCCCTCTACAAAAATATTAGAATACATTGTGCAATTATGCAATAGATTTGGGAAATTTGTCTCCTGCCTAAAAGTCACATGGAAGAGGCCCAAGCAGCACAGGCCTGATATTACAACCGAGGCACATCTTTCCGAATTCCACCCGGAAGATCGAGTCATGGTCCTTGTCCCTACCTCCCATTCTAAGTTACAAGCCCACTGGCAAGGTCCATATGAAGTTAAAGAAAGGAAAGCAGTCATCGACTATTTGAGGAAAGAACCCAATCATCAACTGAACGAGTGGGTCTATCATGTAAATCTGCTGAATCTGTGGAAGGAAAGGGATCGATCTCTGCTCTGGTCAGCCCCTCTCACTCTTTGCTCTCATGAATACCTTTGGTGCGGATTTAAATCCCAGACAGCGATGGGAGCTCTCCATCACGGAGGTAGTGTGTGAAAACCTGGCAGGATCTCTTTGATTGTGTACAATATTGTGCCAGTACCCAGGGTTATAGTAAAGGAATGCCCATATTGCTTTCCTCATGCAAAAGAGCTAAATTGGAACTTAGTGAGGCCAGACTTCAGATTAATCCCAAGAAATGCTTCTTTGGGTTATTCAAGCCCAAGTTTTAGGCTTACCTGGTGTGTCGGGTTACCATTAAGGCACAGTGCTCTAACTAGATGCCTTTTGAAATGGCCCCATCTGCAAACCAAGAAGCAGTCCCAAACCTTTCTGAGCTTAATGAGTTACTACCACCGTTTTTGCCCCGATTGTCAGAGAGTGGCACACTTGAGAACATTAGAACATTATAACACTCCAGACAAGAACAGGCCATTCAGCCCAACAAAGCTCGCCAGTCCTATCCACTTATTTCTTCCCAAAAACATCAAGTCGAGTTTTGAAAGTCCCCAACGTCTTACTTTCTACCACACTACTTGGTAGCTTATTCCAAGTGTCTATCATTCTTTGTGTAAAGAAAAACTCCCTAATGTTTGTGTGAAATTTACCCTTAACAAGTTTCCAACTGTGTCCCCATGTTCTTGATGAACTTATTTTAAAATAATGGTTTAAGAGCCATAGCCCACCTTTTTTAAGTCAGTGGGTAACTGATGTTATATACTATTTGAAATTGGAAAAATGACAATCTCAGTTAGAGGATCTGTACAAAACATTTATAAAACCTGGCAGAGTCTGATAAATAACATTTTAGAATAAGCATTTATATTGGGAAGAAAGATTCCTTTCTCTCTTTATTACTCACAAAGTTTTAATCTGGCTGTCATCTTCCTCTCTTTCTCATGGGTGAGGTTTGAATTTAATTCAGTTTTGTTGAGTTTGACTTGATTGTATGGAATGTTTCATGCTTTTAAAAATTCAATAAAAGATTAAAAAACAAGGTCTTGCACTGATCTTTTCAAACCTGATATTTGAAGAGTAGTACAAAGTAAAAATGTATATGCTAAAACACATTAAAATATGTATAGCAAAAATAAAATCTGATTCATTAAACCTGGTGTTCACACATTTAGAACATTAGAACATTCTAGACGAGAACAGGCCATTCAGCCCAACGAAGCTCGCCAGTCCTATCCACTTGTTTCCTCCAAGAAAACATCAAGTCGAGTTTTGAAAGTCCCTAACGTCTTACTGTCTACCACGCTACTTGGTCTCTTATTCCAAGTGTCTATCGTTCTTTGTGTAAAGAAAAACTTCCTAATGTTTGTGCGAAATTTACCCTTAACAAGTTTCCAACTGTGTCCCCGTGTTCTTGATGAACTCATTTTAAAATACAAGTCTCGATCCACTGTACTAATTCCCTTCATAATTTTAAACACTTCAATCATGTCACCTCTTAATCTTCTTTTGCTTAAACTGTAAAGGCTCAGCTCTTTTAATCTTTCCTCATAATTGAACCCACATAGGCCTCACCAGTGTGTTATAAAGCTTGAGCATAACCTCCTGTGATTTGTACCCCACACATAATTGTGCTATATAACCTGACATTCTGTTAGCCTTCTTAATGGCTTCTGAACACTGTCGGAAGTCGATAGCGTCCTCTATGACTCCTAAATCCTTCTCATAAGGTGTACTCTTGATTTTCTAACCACCCATTGTGTATTCAATCCTCACATTTTACTTCCTATGTGTAATACTTTACATTTACTGACATTAAATTTCATCTGCCACAAATCTGCCCAAGCCTGTATGCTATCCAAGTCCTACTGTAATGATATAACAAATTCCAAATTATTTGCTAATCCACCTATCTTCGTATCATCTGGAAACTTAACCAGCTTGTTACTTATATTCCTACCTAAATCATTTATGATATATTAAAAATAGCAGCGGCCCTAGCACTGACCCCTGTGGAACACCACTCTTAACATCGGCCACCCTCTGCTTCCTGTGTCTGAGCCAATTCTGCACCCATCTAAAAACATCACCCTGAACTCCCACTTCTTTTAACTTGATGCCCAACCTCTCATGTGGCACCTTATCAAATGCTTTCTGAAAGTCCAGATAAATAATATCATAAGCTCCACTTTGATCGTATCCTTTTGTTGCCTCCTCATAGAATTCCAACATGTTAGTAAAACACGACCTCCCTCTTCTGAACCCATGCTGACTGTTCAGAATAATTCCTGTCCTTGCCATGTGTTGCTCAATCTTATCCTTAATAATTCCTTTCATTCATTTTCCTGTGATGCATGTTAAGCTTACTGGCCTATAGTTCCTTGGATCTGCCCTGTCACCCTTTTTATATAATGGGATGAAATTTGCCATTTTCAGTCCTTCAGAATCTCTTTAGGAAGTGACTTCCTAAAAACATGTGAATGATTTGATAAAGAAGAGGGCCCTGAACAATGTTGTATGGACTGATAAGACAGATGCTGCATTTAGTGACTTGAAGCAGGCCCTTACATCAGCACCTGTTTTAAAAGCACCTAACTTTACACTACCTTTCATCATCCAGATGGATGCTTCAGACACAGGCCTGGGTGCCGTGCTGACCCACAGCGGTGATGGTGTTGATCACCCCATCATATTCCTGAGACAGAAACTGTTGGACCGGAGACCAGGTATGCGGCGTGGAGAGAGAGGCTTTGGCAATTAAATGGGCAATTACTCAGCTGAGGTACTACCTGTTGGGCCTGGAATTCACCCTTGTCACGGACCATACACCTTTACAGTGGATGGCTCTACACAAGGTGTCGAATCTCACTCGTTCATTATTGAGGTTCTCTTCACTCCAATGCTGATGCTCTTTCTCAGGTTAACAACCTCTCGGTCAGGAATGCCTGACCTGATGGGTCTGGGCTTAGGGAATGGCCTTGTCACACATGTGTGCATGGGAGGGAGCTAAAGGGCTTGAATGAGAGAAATTCCACACCAGACCAGGGGTGTCGGAGTTCACTGACACTTCATCTTGCTTCCCTGCAGACCAGTTACGGAAATTCCACCTGGCCATGAGGACGCCACTTCCGGTTCTGGCCGTAATGATGTCACTTCTGGTTCCGGGCCCATTGATGATGTCATATCCTCTGTTAAAACTGCCATTTTGACCATCTCAAATCAGTTTTGTTCTGGACTCAAATCTGTACACTTTAGTACAATAATTGATTTAATTTTGCAGCCAGGAAATAATATATAGGTGGATGCCCCAAACCATTCTGTGGTTTTGTCGAGTTTGTGACTCAAGTTAAGCACCGTTAAAGAGCAACTTGGGATATGACCAATGTGAAAGGAGCCAACTTTGGAGTTTGAGTAGTTCTGGCAGAGCTTCTAAAAAGGTCACAGTAGTTTATCTGTGCAGTTTAATGCATAACACACTCCATCTCTGTTGTGCCCAATTACTATTTCATTTTGCTATTTTCTATATTACTTTGGCCCATGATGCCAAAATATGAATTTTCTGTTCTTATTTGCCACCAACAGCTGATTGTTTAAATCGTCTCTGTCCATATTAATGCAGTTAGACATTTTGGTCCTAAATGTCCTTATTCACAAAATGCTCTTGTATACAATCTCATATGTTTCACTATCATTCTTTTTAGGTAACAAATATCCCTTATTATTAAAGCCTATATAATATGCTGTAATATTAAAATTAACAACCAATAATGCTTACATTGTACTCACTTTAGCTGGTAGGCACTTCTCCTAGTGTTACGCGCACTGCATCGGTCCGGGACATAACAGCGTTTTGACGACGTTACAGTAATGTGTGCATGCCCATCTGCCATGCATCTCGACACCCTACCCATCAAATGAAACTTCAAAGTCTCGTCTTACCGATGATATAAACCATTTTGACACACAACAACCACAGCACTGATGCTAAAGCCTTTTTACAGAGAAGTACATACTTTTAAGAGTTGACTTTCCCTACCTTTGAAGACCCCTGCAAGTCAAACATCAATATTTCCGAGCAGTATTAATCTCATTCTGTCCGTAAGGCTCCAGCGAATATAATCCAGTAAAAGGATTAGGTCCAAAACACACGATATATCCTCAAAGGACAAAAACTCCAGAAAGCGTTTCATAACTTGAGACTAGCTACGTAATTTATTTTTATTTCTATTGATGATATCAGGCGTAATTTGTTTCTGTCGGCGATAACCATGCTACAGCATGTTACACGGAAGTGTTAGCTTCTGATCGACACCTAAGTTGGCCAATTACGACGGGTCTGGGGTTGACTGGCACCTCGTATAGCCAACGAGTGTCACAGACAGCTGAACGATGACATACAACTCCAAACCCTGGTAGAATCTACCAGTTTGATTGGACGCTGTGAGTGTCACTCAAAACTTACAGCCAATGAGCAGCCGAGCATTTTGATATGTAACATGCCATACTAACTTGTAAACAAAACTGATGGAGCTGCGAAGGTGGCATTTGTGCCAGTCTGCAGAGTTGGTGCGTGGTTGTTTATTGTGATTTCGCCAAGTTTTTCGCATTTTAAATATGAATAAAAGTAGAAGTTTAAGCGTAAATACACTCGATTAAATAATAGATGCATGTACGCGTTGTGAAAGTATTCAACCAGCACAGGAGGCGTCTAATGGCAGAGAGTGACATGTGACACGCCTTGTGCTTTCTGCTTGCTAGTGATTGCTGCCATCAAGTGGCACATGGAAACGCCGAGCTGTGTTGTAACAGTTTGTAAAAGAAATGTATATAGTTTGTGTGCATTTTATAAAAAAGTAAAAATAAATATTTTTGGCCCATAAGACTTGTATTGACTATTTTTACATAGAAATGTGTATTTTTATTGTTTTTATTATTTTTATAACTAATAGAGTGACACTGTGTGTAGATATAGATTCCTTTAGGTGTAAGCTTTCAGTAGAGCCCTCATTGATATCTGTGGGTTGAAGTATTCAAAAGTTATTACACTTTTAACATACGTTCCAAAATGTGGATAATGGTCCTCTAAAAGCCCCTGGGCATGCCCACATAAAACTGGTGTAAAAATGTCATTTTACAGGTATTCTTTTCACATTTGAAATGTGAGTAGTCAACAAGTTATTCTGTTGGTACATAGTGTGTTTCTGTCCCCACCTACCTACTGCAGCTTTATTTTCCTTTATTTTCATAAAAACTTAGGCGAGAACAAAAACTTTTTCTGTGAGTTCTAATGTGCATAACTTTTGATCAGTCACACCTACAGTGATTCTGACTACTGAGGGTGAAACTAGAGAATGTTACCTTTACAAAGAGACCAAACATGTGTTTATACTCCAGATAGTTCAATAACAGCAATGATTCTAATTTGGAGAGGTCGAATTACAAGCGATTTAGCAAAAATGACCCCGCTTGATAAGGGTTAAAATGCTAACATTAAATGAAGGAGCGTCCTTTGATAATGTTCTAGGTGCTAATGTGATGAGAGTCACTAATGTAATAAATGTAGTAGTTAAATTCTGATTAACTGCAGTAGGTGGGTAGTGGCCACAGTTTCCATTAATAATCAGTTACTGTCATCTAAAACCCCAAAACAAAGTTAATGTAAAACTCTTGATCTGATGCAGCTGGATGCCTTCTACGATTCAGGATCCATTAAGATTGAGAAAATCATTGTTATTACAGATTTAGGTTTAATTTTTCTTTTTGTGTCAGAGGTGCAGATCTGAAGATAAAAACAGTTTCAGTTTCTGTACCATTGATGAAATGTGATTCCCTTGTTGGGGGTGCATAACCTTAATCTTGAACTTGTGGATGGCTTGTTTGCTTTAGGTCTTGAACTTTAATGCATTGTAACCAATGGAGGTTCAGTTGTCGATTGATGACTTGAGACAGAACCTTTCAGCAGCGAGAGGAAATATAGTCTGGCATCTCTTCGAGTTTCAGTGCAGTGGTAGCAGTTAGGAGTACTGGTGTGACTCTTTTTCCTTAAAGTCTGGCAGTTTTTAGATTGCAGTCCTTTACAATTACCAGCCCAGTCAGTGGGTTCAGAGTCATGTGCTGTTATCTCCAATAAGTTAGGAAGAGCAGCTTTAATCTGCAGATATAAAGACTTCTGAGTTTTGCTCGTTATTAGTTAGTATTGCAATACTTTACCTGTAATTGCTGAAAGTTACTTATGGATTGCAAAAAGAAGGAGATGTATTACAGTTTTTCTCGATTGGTTTGGCTCATTTCTTGAAACCGAGATGACATTCTCAAAACCATAAGGTCATTTGGCCAAACAGTCTTACAGTGCTGCCCAACATTATAGCTCACTAGCAAAACAAATATCTTACCCCAAACTCTTCGTCCATGCTTCAAAAGCAGATTCCTTTCCCATATAAAAGGTCAGTACAGTCAGAATAGCACAGATCCTTCTCAATTGCCTTGGCACATGTGCATTCATTTAGTGCTTTTGTCAGAATACCCCGGATGGTTTAGCACAACACCATGGATCCCCTGCAAAAGCTCATATCTCTCCCAAAAGAGTTTATCCATGTGTCAAAACTAAATATCCTTCACATATAAATAGTCAATGCCCCAAAATGGATTATACCTTTGGCATTGTTTAAGCACTGCAAGTCAAAATGCTTAGACGTTTTGTCACTGAGGCACAGGTCTAGCAACAGAATACCACTATGAATAAAACCAAAAGATTTTACAGTAAAATCAGCCTCCAATAAACCACTCATACTCAAGGAAACTGTAAACATTTTTATTCGTACAAAGAAATGTTAACATTAGAGAACATACTGTGAAAAGAAAACATATACAGGATTCTGTAAATGTGAACAGTTATAAACACAAACAAAAAAACAAAAACTCTAGCCCACCATACTGTAAATAAAGTCTCAGAACTATAGTACAGTAATATTTTCAGTGGTCGCCATTGTCACCCTCTCTTTCCTGGCCACCATCCTCATCCTCCTGGCCATCGGCGCTGCTCCCTGTCAGGCCATAAATTCTCATCCACATCATAGCGGATATTTTCTTGTGCGATGCAGCGAGGGAAGAAACGGCGTGAATGTCTCAACCATCCCCTACATTGATCCCCTGTGATGTCCTCACATGCAGCATCCATTGCATGCAGCAGGGCCCTCTGGTCTTGAGCCTGATGCTCATACACCATCCACCTCCAAGCTGAAAAAACTCCTCAATTGGATTCAGGAAAGGAGAGTAAGGTGGAAGAAACTCCATTAGCATCGGGGATGGGTGGTGAACCAGGTTCTGATCGTGGGCCTCGGTGGAAGTTCAAATTATCCCACACAATGACATAATGTGGTAGCTGAGGTCCTTCTACACCTCTCTCATTTTCTGGGATCAGATCAGTATAAAGGTGGTCCAAAAAAATTGAGGAGCTTTTGTGTATTGTAGGGCCCTAAACTGGGAATGTGTGTGGCCCACCTCTTTCTGATATAGCGGCACACATTGTTATATTTGCTCCTCGCTGGCCTGGCACATCCACAGTGGCTCGGTGGCCAATGATGTTACGCCACGCCTTCGACCTTGGCCAGGTTGAAGCCAGCTTCATCAACGAACACTAGGATGTGAGGGGTTTCGTTGCCTTCTAATGCCATAATTCTCTACAATAGAATAGAAATAAATCTAATCAGTCAAGTAGAGACAGATACTGCAGGGAGGATCTAAAGTACTGTACTAACAGGGAGTGGGAAACTGAAGACAATTTCTAGGAAAAATGCTCTAGTCACACAAAGCTGGATTCTGAAGGTGAAAAGGATAGCATAAAACAAAAACAGTGGTAACCATGTCTTACTGTAATAGTGTTACAATGATAGACAACCAGTAGTTGACTTACATGCACATACTGGTACCGTAGCCCTTTCACTCTGTCAGAGTTTCTCTCAAATGGTACCCTGTAAATCTGTTTCATGGTCATCTGATGTTTCTTCAATACCGGTCTATTGTGGAGATGCTGATAGAGTTTATATTTTGGAACATTACATTGTCTAGCAGGATTGCATTACGAATCTGTCTCAGTGTGATGGCATTATTTGCAATGACCATGTTGCATATTTCTTGTTCTTGTTGTTCATTTAGAAGTTTTCTTCTGCCACCCACTTGAGGCTGTCATCCAATCCTAGACATACAAGTCAAAGGTCAACACTGTAAATTTGTTACAAAATGAGTTACCAATGTAATTGTACTGCTGTCTTATGGTACTAGAAGTGTGATGCACTGCACAGTGACTGGAATACTATTCACAGTATTTTCTCCATTTTTTTGTCTTTGTCATTTTTATAGTATCATATAACATCACATGACGATATTACAGTACTCTAGGCCTACACACACACCAACACTGAATAGTTCAATAGCATAGTTCTGTACCTGTTTTCCCTGCGAAAGGTTTGGATGATGGAGGAGACTGTAGACCGAGGCACATTAGGCTGCACTCGGCGACCTGCCTCTGCCATTGTGAGGCGATGGTTTATGATGTGGTCAATAAGGGTGGCCCGGATTTCATCTGGGACATCATGGTGCCTCCGTGCTCCTCGGCCTCTTCCCCCTATTCCTCCACGCATTCTCACTCCTCCTCTTCCTCTTCTTCTTCCTCCTCTTCCTCGAGCAGGAAGTTGCTGTTGTACTTGGCGAGGTGCTTCCATGTTCACACTGCAAATGAAACTGGCCCCGCCAAGCTCTGTCTATATACCTTTGGCAGCAGTCATAATCATAGACAACACCTGTCAGGTATCTGAACAACCTGTTTGATTGGTCATCTGAGATGTGGAAACTGCTCCTTCGTTAGTTCTAATTTCACCTGATTGATTGTCAAGTACTGTCATAACTTTATCAAATGTTCCAAGATATTCTTTCATGGTATTATATCTTTGACTAATTTTGACAGTTGAACAGACAATTGTGCATATGATGACTTACACAACGAAACCATGCTGATATGTTTTGGAGTGAGTGACCATTTCACTGAAAAATCAACTAATCAGTTTAGATCGGCAAGATCTATTTATTTGGAAAATGTGCTAAATGTGGGCTCATTGTGCTAACTGTAGCTACTTGTACATAATCATTTGAAAAGAAGCACAGAGTCACTTGAGACATGTACTAAAGCATTTGCAATTTGATTAAACCAATGAAAAATAACATTCTGTTGTGAACAATTGCAAGGTGGTTTGGAGATTTGTCCATGTTATTTTGAGAATGTCATCTCGGTTTCAGGAAATGAGCCAAACCAATCGAGAAAAACTGTAATACTAGCAGTTAAACAGATGGTCATTTTAATTCCAGTTTCTGCTTGTATTTTGGATAATTTTTCAATGTTGTGTTCTCCACTCAATTTAAAAGCATTTCCATCAAAACATCTTGCCTGAAGAAGGGGCCTGAGTTGCCTCGAAAGCTTGCATATTGTAATCTTTTAGTTAGCCAATAAAAGGTGTCATTTAGCTTGGCTTTACTCTACATTCATAGATAGATAGATAGATAGATAGATAGATAGATAGATAGATAGATAGATAGATAGATAGATAGATAGATAGATAGATAGATAGATAGATAGATAGATAGATAGATAGATACTTTATTAATCCCAAGGGAAATTCACATAATCCAGCAGCAGTATACTGATACAAAAACAATATTAAATTAAAGAGTAATAAAATGCATGTAAAACAGACAATAACTTTGAGTAATGTTAGCATTTACTCCCCAGGTGGAATTGAAGAGTCGCATAGTGTGGGGAGGAGCGATGTCTTCAGTGTTTCAGTGGAGCAGGACAGTGACAAAAGTCTGTCGCTGAAGCTGCTCCTCTGCCTGGAGATGACACTGTTCAGTGGATGCAGTGAATTCTCCATGATTGACAGGAGTTTGCTTAGTGCCCGTCGTCTGTCACAGATGTCAAACTGTCCAACTTTATTCCTACAATAGAGCCTGCCTTCCTCATCAGTTTGTCCAGGCGTGAGGCGTCCGTCTTCTTTATGCTGCCTCTTCAGCCCACCACCGTAGAAGAGGGTACTCACCACAACCATCTGGTAGAACATCTGCAGCATCTTATTGCAGATGTTGTAGGATGCAACCTTCTAAGAAAGTATAGTCGGCTCTAACGTTTCTTACACAGAGCATCGGTATTGGCAGTCCAGTCCAATTTGTCATCCAGCTGCACTCCCAGGTATTTAAAGGTCTGCACCCTCTGCACAGTCACCTCTGATGATCACAGGGTCCATGAGGGGCCTGAGCCTCCTAAAATCCACCACCAGTTCCTTGGTCTTGCTGGTGTTCAGGTGTAAGTGGTTTGAGTCGCACCATTTACAAAGTCTTTGATTAGCTTCCTATACTCCTCCTGCCCACTCCTGATGCAGCCCACAATAGCAGTGTCGTCAGCGAACTTTTACGTGGCAGGACTCTGAATCGTATTGGAAGTGGGATGTATGTTAGCTGAACAGGACCGGAGAAAGTACAGTCCCCTGTGGTACTCCTGTGCTGCTGACCTACAATTTAAGACCTGCAGTTCCTGAGATGCAAATACTAAGGTCTGTCTGTAAGATAGTCCACGATCTATGCCACCAGGTATGAATCTACTCCCATCTCTGTCAGCTTGTCCCTGAGGAGCACAAGTTGATGGTGTTGAAGGCGCTAGAGAAGCCCAGAAACATAATTCTTACAGCACCACTACCTCTGTCCAGGTGGGAGAGGGATCGGTGTAGCATGTAGGTGATGGCATCCTCGCTCTCACCTTCTTCTGGTATCTGAACTGCAGAGGGTTGAGGGCTTGGTGGACCTGTGGCCTCAGGTGGTGAAGTAGCAGCCGCTCCATGGTCTTCATCACATGTGATGTCAGAGCGACAGGCGGAAGTCATTCAGCTCACTAGGATGTGATACCTTTGGGACTCGGGTGATACAAGATGTTTTCCAAAGCCTCGGGACTCTCCCCTGTTCCAGGCTCAGGTTGAAGATGTGCTGTGCAGGACTCCCCAGCTCCAATGCACAAGTCTTCAGCAATCGTGGTGTTACTCCATCTGGACCTGCTGCTTTGCTGGCACAAAGTCTCCTCAGCTCTCTGCTCACCTGTGCTGCTGTAATTGTGGGTAAGAATGTCTCAGCTATGCCGATATCAGCAAAAGGATGGTTGGAGGATGCAGTACTCGAGGTTAGAGTGGTCAAACCTGTTAAAGAATTCATAATGGCTAACACGGTACAACAACCTAGTACTACATCAAAGTAAATACTCAAAGTTTAAAATAAAATCAATAAAAATGCATTCTATGTCTACCTAAATAAAGCTTTTAAATTGTTTCAAACGTTTTTATATGAGTAGAAATCATCTAAAATATATTTATTCAGCATATGTGTTAAATTGTTAATTTATGGCTAACAAAGATTCTTTAGAAACATCAAGACATTTCCTTAAGCTGCTGTTTTCTTGTCATGTCATTTTCTAACCAGCTAAATCCAGACAAGGGTCACAGGTGCTGCCTGTGCCTATCCCAGCAAATCAGGAACAAACCCTGAAAAGGTGGCAGTGTGGCATCACAGGGCAAACACACACACACACTAGGGCCAATTTAGTGTCTCCAAGTCAACTAACCTGCATATTTTTGGACAGTGTGAGGAAACTGGAGGAAACCCACACAAATACTGGGGAATATGCCAACTCCACACTGGAAGGACCTAGGGTGCAAACCCTGGTCTTCTTACAGCAGTGCCACCATGCCACCCCTATTATTTTCATTAATAATTATATAACATATAAAGTTTAACCTTATGTTTTACAATTTTAACAAAGTGTTCAAAATGTTCATTAAAACATTAAATTATAGAAATAAAGTAAACCTTCCATTGGCTATGTGGCTATTAAACATTAACATTCTATTATTATTAAAACAGCAGTAAATGTATGATAATTATGAATCTAACTACATTTGAATCACACTATGGCATATAAAGAACAGAGGTTCTGTTCATTTTTGTCAGCTAAATGTAACTTTTTAATAGTTCTGTAGAAAAAGCCCAGTCTGCCTTTTGGTTGGTTAAACATGTTCTTGTGCATCATTTATTCACCAACCGTAATGTTAGAACATATCTCAGCATGGAACAATACCTGGACAGGATGCCTGTCTACACAGAAAATATTTCAACTAAAACCACTATTTGCTTATTGTAAGGCAGCAGTGATATTCTCTGCACCATCGTACACCCTCCTCACTAGTTCTTTAGACATTACAAACCTAATTACCCAAAAGCGTACATATGTACTGTATTTAAATCTGTTTAAGAATGTGAATTTCTTATTCCTAAATATTAAAAACTCGTCAATTAAGCAATCAACTTATACATAATTGACATAAATATAATAATATCTATTCCTTCAAAAAGCACCCAATCTGACAAAAGCGCTGACAAATACACACACACTCCATGACTTGGAGCATTTTTGTCTTTGAGAGAATTTGTCTCCTTTGTATTTCATAATTTTCAAAGAATATTTTCCCTTAAAACTTGATGAGAGTTTCAAGGGACATATTTACATATCTTTAAGTATTTTTATAAACTAATGTAGAAGCATTTTTATTATACCAACTATTATACATGTTCAAAACGTTTTGTAATATTGCTACCAAGTTATCTTAGAACTTTATTCATTTATACCTAAGATATTTATGATTTTATGTGTGCAATGTATTTTCAACAATTGCTTTCACAATTTAAATAATACCATCCATCCATCCATCCATCAATTTTCCAACCCACTGAGTCGAACCAATATTAAATATATGTATAACCCAAAGAAATATCTGCACCTTATTTTTCCCACATAACATGACATTTTCAGACTCACTCATATTTCTTTAACTCTTTTAATTACTTACATTTTTCTCAAACATTCTGGCTTATTTTGATGTTAAGGACATGTGCCTTTATCATTAGTGGTAATATTGATCATCTCTTTATATTGTGCATGATAATGATATTGGCACCATCCTTGGTGACAGTAACTTCACTGCTATACCTGCAAGTTCAAATTATTAAAATGCGTAAAACAAAGCCCCATCCCTTACCCCATCTGAAGATTTTAAATCACTTTTGCCCTTTTAGATAATTCATACCATTTCCTATGAAATTTATTAATTTTACTCTTCCTCTCATACTTTTGAAAGATAAAGGCAGCAGAGGAATTCAAAATGTATTCCAGCGGACTAGAAAAAAAAAGCAATTTAATGATAACTTACACAAATGTATAAAACAAAACTTGGAAAGCACTACTGTATTTTCCGAATTTATGTTCTATTTGGACAGGGAGCGAACCCATATCCTTATTATTATTATTATTATTATTATTTCTTCTTTCATCTTTAGCCAGTATCAGTGCACTATCAGTAGAAGTACTTTAAATGTTTACTCTTTTAATCTGGTTTTGTCTTTATTATTTGATCATAATTTATTTTTTGTTTTGCATTTTACTGGGATTTCCATCTTTCTCTGTGCCTTTTGTTAGGGTGTCCATTTTATTTATTTAGCTTTTTTCCTTTGTGAATATTCAATAGAATGCAGTGGTTATTTTGAGAGATGAAATGCCTTTCTTACTACTTACTTCTGAGCCTGTTTATCTTAGCCCAGAGTGAGATCTAGGGGCTCATCTAGACACCAATACCTACTAATCATTGAGTCCCTTGGTTTAGTAACGGCAATCCTTCTAATACGGCCCCTGTCCCAGCAAATTTCCAATGGTAAGGTCCTTGCATAGAACTGGCAGACAGGCCAAATTTACCCCATTTTTGGCATCCATTTCACGCCCATCCTAATCTTTAAATTGCACCTCCCAAAATATTTTCCTGCAAGGTGTTCCTTTTCTTCTTAGACAATTAAGGTTGGGGGCTGTCATTTAATAGGGCTTGTTAAGGCCGTTGGGGCATTCCTTGTGTGATTTTGGGCACTACAAGGAGTAAATTGTTGTTTTGTTGCTGTTTATAACCTGACAAGTACAGGATACTGTAGTTACACAGGAAAGGCCCATTCATAGCACTCATAAATTTAGACAGAAATAATAAAACACATATAGGGATAGACTAGCAATGCACTTCTCTTTATTAAATTTCACATACAGTAAGCACATGTAAATGTTCAAATGCTAAAACTAGGAAAATTAACATATACTAAAGTACAGGAATGTGAATTTATAGATATCATCAAATTCTATTGATTTACTTTGGTATGTGAAAACACCAACTGAAATGAAGCCTGTATTATCTTAATATTGTGTAATAATCAACACAGAATCTAGCTTCAAGGAGAGGCATCCTCCATATTGGCACCCCCAGATCATATTGATGGACACCAGCATAAATAAAAATGTCAAGATGAAGAAACTCCTTAATGATGTGATCCTGCCTGTTCTTAAGCCCAACAATAAAGTGACGAGCCTCAAAAGAAAAGTCAGTGGTCTGCTCCACCACAGGTCTGCACCAACAGACTAGACCTCACCACTTAGGGTCACCTAGACATAAACACTAATGGCGGGCTTATGGCCTGAACACACCCAAAAGAAGATCAGAGGCTTTAAAGGCTACACATATCTTTAAAGGGACAGAGGAAAACTGAAACACTTCTGACCAAGAAAACAAAACAATTTTTTAAGGTTTAAATATTTATTTTAACGATTCACAGCATATTCCACACAAAATGCCAGCAGCAGCTAAAATAGAGAACAAAATAAATTTCCTTTTAAGCAAAAGGAAATAAATCCAAATTCACTAAACCAGTACAGGACCTTCATTTATTAGCAAGGGTTAAATCCAAGAAACACAAAATCAAAATGAAAACACAAACCACCAGATACAAACAACAAAATTGTTAAAAGTAGCCATAATAAAGGCAGCTCCCAGAAGTAGTGTCAGGAGGTTCCTCCCTGTTGGTTCAATACACAGAATACAAGCAACTACACACAATAAAGCTTTTGCTTTTTTTTTGTGTATGTGAAAATAAATATTTTTGTTAATAAAGATCCTGTGTTTTTGCACAGTTACTAGTTGAGATTTGACAGTTCCCCTCTAGTGGCCATGTTTTAAGATTATTTTGGATTTATTGCTTGGAACTCAACTGTTATAGCAGAAGGCTGATGCAAAAAATGATTTTCATGTGCCTAATTGGTGTGTTACTCCTTTTGGGGCTGCTCACTCTTGGTGGTGTCTCTCTAAGTTGCCAACATGGTGGATAAAAAGTGTTTGTTTCCCTGTGCCAGTTGCCCTGTATCTACTTCAGTCACTTTGAATGAAGTTTATATATTTAAAAGCAAAGCAAAAAGATGTAATTGTACTAATAATATAAAAAGTCTTAATTAAACTAAATGACAGAAAATGGTAATGTCTGGATGTAAACCCTCCCTTGTTTCAAAGTCAGAAAGCTTAAAGAATGCTTTCCATAAATTTATGGAAGCTGAACAGTAGCACCAAAGAAGATGAAAAAGAAGAAGATGACTTGTGTTCCAGGTGGCTTATCTTGTTGCTTTAGCACACCCTTGGGCAGTCCATTCATTATGCCAAAGGATCCACGTAAAGAATAGACTGACTAATCTAATGATAGACAGCTTGTTCCTGAGCCTTTTATCATTAACTCATTCAGGGCAGATGAAGACTTTTGTCGAAATTCAGGGGTAGGGGACGGTAATCAGGTGTAAACTGTGGCAAAATTCCCCATTATGTTTAAGTTCAACTTTCTTTAAAGTTATCTTTGTTGATTTGACGAGATTTCCTGTGCTTGCAAGAGTAGTGAAGAGCAAACAACCTCTAAAAGGCATCAACTTCTGGCGAAAGACCAAACCGAGCGTGCAAAGTAAAATACTCGGTGGGCAGCATTTTGTATATTGCATCGCTGAATCAGGCGCTGAGTTGTCAGATTTTGATGCAAGTGATCTGGGATCGAAATGAAATGGAGGGATGAGCATCCTGAGACACAGCTTCCTGAGTGTCAGGAAACCAAAGGACATACAATCTCCTGCCACAAAGCTTTATTAAAATGATATAAACCATTAGATCTTGTACAATCAACAAATGTTTCATCAAAATAAACTTTGGTGGCTGCTGTTCATACAAACTTACTGATGAGGCCAGGTAGCAGTCATATCAGACTGAGGTGTTACCCCTGAGTTTGCACTGTTTCTGCAGCTCTTAAGTTTTCTCTTTTCTATTTACAATTCAGGATTGACAGAGAAGTTTCCTAAAATAATAAAAGCATTCTCTCATGATGATCTCCTCAAGATCACCGAGTACTACAAGCCCTACCTGACCTATGTGATTGAATACGACATCACAAGTGTCCTTCAGAATCTGGCCACAAAGAACATCCTCACCAACGATGAAGCCAAGGTAGGTGGGTCTCCATGTTAGTATGAAGTGCAGGAAACTGAACAGAAAAGGTGAGCTCAGGAGAATTGTCTGAAACTGCCTTTCCATATATAACAGAAATTCTTGTTATTATGAGGTCATCACACCAGACTGACCAGCCCTGCTCTTTTCCTCCAGTAGTCATCTCATAACTGATCCTCTAGTCACTTGCTTGTCTTTCAGAGATTCAAAGCCAAAGAAAAATGTGAGGGGCATGCAGGTGTGATGTCTTTCATCAATGACATCATGAAGATGGACAGAGTGGTACTGGTGAGCCTGTGGGAGGCACTGGCTGAAGAACTTGTGAGATTTCCATCACCAAACATGACAAAAATACTGAAGGAGGTGACAGAGGGTGGTAAGTTAATGGAGTCTTACCTGACAGAACCACTGAATGTGTGGACAAATGGAGGAGAAATGAACACAAAACACAATGTTACTTTGTGTGGGCCTTTCAGCACACTGCTGTTAGGTCTGTCTTGTTCTCACAAATTCTTTTGAAATATGTAGGAACATTATCACAGCTCTTACATCCACAGCATCCATGCTCTAAATTAACTCTAAAACAAAAACAATCGAGGTTCTTTTTTCTGATGCTTTCCTTATGACAAAGGTGCCAAAACAATTCCTGATAATACTGTACATTTCAATGACATACTTTAAAACAAAACTGCACATATATGTATTAATATTTTATTGACACATAAATATTACATACCCTTCCTTAAAATAATGATAGAACACAATTAACGTAACATGTCCTATGACTTCAGCATACATTATCGAATACTGCAACCTACAAATACCAATGTTTTAATAATTGCCTGTCAATATAAATAACAATACAAAGGAACATGTCGTAATGCAAAACAGAATCTTGGTATCTTATGGACAAATACTCATTATATAATGTCAAACACATTCTAAAAACACAAGAACATTTTAATTTTTAAATTTGGCAGCAATCCACCTACAGTATACTCTTTACAATTCACAGATCTAGGACAGTTTGTGGTTTGACTTCTCGTCCAGACCTAGTGCGATATGAGGGTAAATGTTATCCTGAACTAGGCAATGATTCAGTGGTGCAAGTATCAGGTAACGGTGGTTTGTTTTCAGGTGTGCAAGCTTCAAGTGAGACTGGTGTGTTTACATGTGTGGATTTTAATTGTGTGTCACACTGTTCATCTGGTTCTGTGTCTGCAATGTTGATGTTATTGAACTAAGTTTTCCTTAGTACTCGGATGTGCCTGCAGTTGCGGCGATACATCTGTCCATCTGAAGTGCGGAGGATATATGATTGATCAGTTCCAGCTGGTTGGATGACGATCGCTGGTTTCCAATGTCCCTGTTCCTGGAGTCTGACAGTTGCTCCAGCATCGAGAGGTGGCAGAGGCTTAGATGATCTGTCGTAGTAAACCTTTTGGTAATGTTGTCTTTGGCTCTGTCTTATGAATTCTTCCCTATGACTAACAACTTGCGGTTGTAATTGCTTGCTTGTTGTTGGCAGAATTGAGCTAAGTCTGCGGCTCATCAACAACTGTGCTGGGGACTTAAAATTGTCAACTGGCATGTTATGATATTCAAGCAGACTGAGATATGGGTTTTTCCATCTGCATAAGCTTTGTCCAAAAATGCTTTGGCTATCTGCACAGTTGCTGATGTGGTGGTGTGAAGTTTGTCTAATTCAAAATATCTGCTATAGTAGATAACAGTTACAAGGCAGTTCCTACTGTTCCAAGTGAATATGTCTGTACCTACAACTCGCCATGGCCTGTCTGTGATGCGGTGAGGTCTCATGGGTTCTTTGGTGTTCGATGAATGATGTTCCAGACAGATTTTAAACTTTGCTACAGTTGCCTCTATTTGCTTTGATATTCCAGGCCAGAACATTATATCACATGCTCTTTGTTTGCATTTTCCATGCCCATGTGCATGGATCTTCATTAGCATTTGTTCTCTGAGACTTGTAGGAATTACAATTTTCTCGCTTAAAGACAATTCCATTAATTTCAGACAGCTCATCTTGGTGATTCCAGAACTGCAAGATGCTCTGGGGCACTTTCTCCTCTCCTCAGGCCATCCATTGTGAATAGTTGTTCTCAGAGCAGTAAGATATTCATCTTTCTCAGTTTCAACTTGTATCTCCTTTAATTTGGTGTCACTCACTGGTAAGCTATTGAAAACTGTGTGGACTTGCACATCCATCCCTTTACTGAGGTTGTTGTCATGGGAGGTAATGGACTGTCTTGAGAGTGTATCAGCAACAGGAATGTCTTTTCCTGGTCGGTGAACAATGTGGAAGTCATATCTCTGCAGATGAAGGATCATCCTCTGCAGCCTTGGTGGAGTTGTGGCTAATGGTTTTCTTAAGATCGACTCCAACAGCTTGTGGTCTAACTCCACAAATACTCGACGACCATATGTATATTGGTGAAAACGCATGAAACCAAAGAGAATTACATACATTTCTTTTCAATCTGGGCATAATTTATCTTACTGTCTGTGAGTGACTTGGAAGCATAGCTGATGGGTCTGCCTTCTTGTAGCAGTACAGCACCAAGCCCATATTTTGATGCATCTACTTGCAAGTAGAGGTCTTTCTCAGGGTTGAAATAGGCAAGAACTGGTCTGGGTTCTCTAGTAATGATGTCTTTCATTTTCTGAAATGCTGCATCATGCTGCGTATCCCATAAAAGTCACTTGACTGCTTCAAGAGATGACACATTAAGCGCACTGACCTCAGACAGATTAGGTGCAAACTTGGCCAGGTAATTTGCCATGCCTAGGACTGCCTCCAGTTCTGCCCGATTCTTTGATGGCTTCATCATCATGATAGCAGAGATTTTCACTGGGTCTGGTTTGATGCCATCAGCTGAGAGGTGATGACCAAAGTAGCTGGCATCAGATGGCTCCGATGGTGAGTTTCTCAGCATTGAGATGGATTCCTTTTTCCGTGAACATTGTAGCATGGCACAGAGGTTCTGGTCATGCTCTTCACGGGTTGCGCCATAGATGAGGATGTCATCCACGTTGGCAACCACTCCGTTGATGCCTTGATATGTCTCATTGATTTTCCTCTGAAATTCATCCTGGGCAGAGATGAGGCCAAGCGGTAAGCGCAAGAAACGAAAGCGTCAAATGGGGTGTTAAATGTTGTCAGCAGAGAAGATTCTTCCATGAGCTTTATAGCCCAGTATCCCGAATGAGTATCTACTACGCTAAAGTAGCGTGCTCCTGTCAGCTGTGGTGTGATGTCCTCTAGTGTTGGCAGAGGGTAGTTGGGCCATTTAATAGCTTTGTTCAAGTCTCTAGGGTCAAGACAAACTCTGAGCTTCCCTGTTCTTGGTTTTTCAATGACCACCCATGCAGTTGGTTCTGTCACTTTGCAAATGATTCCTGATTTCAGCATATTCAGTAGCTCTTCATTAAGTTGACTTTGCAAGGCAAGGCAAATCCTTCTTGGCAGATACACCACTGGAACTGCTGAGGGTCAAGGTGAACACTACACTGCCCAGGGAACAGACCGATGCCCTTAAAAAGTCAGCAAACTCTTCTTTTATTGACTGTATGTCAGCCGGTGAGGTCACTGCTAGGACTAGCTTAATCAAATCCAAATCTAGACATGCCTTTAGCCCTAACACTGGAGGTACCTGTGTCTCTATAACATAGAAATCCATAACCATGCTGTGCTCCTTGTATTTACAATGCAGTGTACATGCACCTCTTACTATAAGCTGCTCTCTTCCATAACTTGTCAGTTTGCACAGTGAGCTGTAGCTTGCATTCACTCAGTAGACTATTGTACACATTAACTTGTGCACAGTGTCTAATTTAATTTTAAGTTTTACACCTTGCTCTCCTATTGTCATGTCTGCAAAGGCTTGTTCAGCTTCAGATGGTTGTTCCTTTCTTACTACATCAATAAACAGCTCGTCTTCCTCTTTATCTGAGATATCTCACACTGCATGCACGGGTTTACCTTTCCTAGTCCTGCAAACTTTAGCGAAGTGGTTCAACTTACCACATTTTTACACTGTCTTCCTTTAGCTGGACATTGACTTTTTCCACTGTGTGCTTTGTTTCTGCAGTAGTTGCACTTCTGAATATGCTTGTATGCGTCACACGCTTCGTATTCTTTTGCTGCCTTCTCAATTGTGTAATGCGTTTTGTTCAGTGCTCTTTGGAGTCTTTGCTTGTTGTCCACGTACTACGATCACAGTTAGTTCACGTGAGCCACTCGGGTGCCTGCATGAAGGTTCTCAGCTGTGCTTGTGCTATCTCGTGAGATCTTGAGATGTCCACGGCTTTATTTAATGTCAGCTCAGACCTGGCGCTTAAAAGTTTCTCTTGCACTTTTACTGAGTTTGTGCCAAAAACTATTCTATCCCTGACCATCTCATCTTTGTTTGCAAAAGCACAGTCCTTCACCAGCAATTTGAATTCCATTACAAAGTGATTAAAAGTCTCGTTTATACCCTGCGTCTTCTCATTGAACTTATATCTCGCAAATATTGTATTCGTCTTAGGCATAACAAATCCTCAAAGCGGTCATAATAAGTTTTCAGTACCTTGGCTTCCTCCTGGGTGAGAGTCCATGTGTTGAAAATGACTCTACCTTTTCCCCAGTTCACAGGAGCAGGTAACTGCATTTCTCACTCTTGTCTTTGCCTTTTAGCACCCCAGAAAACATCAGCTCAATGTGCTGTCAGAACTTTTACATTCTCCCGGCAGTTTAAGAGAATCCCATTCAATTTGTGGCGAGGAACTCCTGCAAAATCCATGACTGTCCTCTATTCTGAAACCATGTCTTGTTTTAACAAATTTTGCAAAATTAAATGATGGCCAGACTTTCTTTTAAGTATGCAGGGAACTTTATTCATCACAGCTCTTACATCAATGGCATCCATGCTCTAAATTAACTCTAAAACAAAATAATAGTGATGGGCGCTCATTACTGAGGTTTCAGCACTGTGTCGAGCTTTCGAGGCACTGGAGCTCAAGCACCGCTTCGAGGCTTGTTTGAAATGCACCTGTCACATGATTTTGAGGTGTACTAGCGTAATGACGTCATTGATATCTGCGTAGTCAGCAGTCGATTTGGTTACTCACTCGTCTGTTGAACTGCTTTGGCTCAAAGTGTAAAAGCAGTTGTCCCTGCTATAGCGATAAGTTGCACTAATGCGAGTTCAAATCCTAATTGGGAATCGCATATGTTGAAATGAGGATTTTGCATAAAACAGTTATGAAGTACTTGTCTGTAAGTTAACAAATATGTTTTGGAGACATTATGAACGATTCACATGGGGCACCTTTTTCCTTGGTGTGGAATTGTGTCCACTTAGAATCTGTAACAAATTCATGAGCATATCTTGCGTAAGGTAGCACGTATTGTAACAATCCAGAATCTATTCTACCCCATGTCGATCATATCAGAGACGCTAAGAAATGCTTCACTAAAGCCGACTTGGTCATTACACCAGTATATGCAAGACACTCCTCATTAAACGTCTTTACTATTCAGTGATTCCCAGATCTGTTGCTGATTTGTATTATTGATTTCCAAAAAGCAATCTGAGTAAAGTGCGTGCTGCATAACTAATCACAACTGTCTTTATAAACAGAATCAGCGCCATCAACAGTGTCTTCTGCAATTTAGGGAAAGCCTCAGGATTTTTGCGTTAATGAGACAAAAAGTTGAAAAGTAACTTTGTGAATTCTTCCAGAGGAGGACATAAAGACCACTCAAGTACTGACAAGAAGAAGCAGCTGGATAAGCACATCTGGAATTAAACTTTCTAAAACCACCTGACTTTGTCAGCAACATCCGACCTTTGTGAACGCATCTTGTCAAAGGCTGCACTGTGGGGTAAATAAGTAATCTTCTGAAGTGCAGCATGTTATACTAAGGTTGTTATAATATTAATAATTGTGTCACTGTATCTGTTATTCATCTCTGTAAATGTATTTTCATTCTTTTCTGTGTAACATGCCATGCAGAGCTGAGCCAGCTTTAGCACAGGGTGTCACCTTTCAGAAGTGCTGCGCTAGGAAAGCACAGAGACAGACAGGAACAGCTGTGGCCAGCCCTAAAGGCCTAGTGTTATATGATCTGATGGTCTGATGCTTAGCTCAGTTTGTCTACCTTGTTTGGCATGGGACCAGGGGGCTTTGGTCGTGTGGATACAATATAAGGACCGCTGGAACCAGTCCAAGCTTTGAAGACCTGCGTGAGTGGAAGAAATAGACTCAAAACCACCTCCGTTGTGACAGAAAAAAGCCATTTCTACGACCTAATCCCGTGGTTTAAAAGAAATGTGATTGGTCTTCCCTGTTGTAAAGCAACGTAAGCCGCATTAAACAAGCTAAGTATATTCTGTCTTTTCTGTGACTTTGTAGCGCCTATCGCGAAAAGAGGGATATCGCCGTTATTATACATATTTAATTAAAGGGTTATTAAAACGCCGCAATATAAAAGAACATATTTCCACGGAGCTAACACTCCCATCGGAAACACAGCACAACAGAGTAAATCATTGATATAAATAGAATTATTGAAAGACTAAGTTTTTGTCGTTTCTGTATTCTTAAACCATCTTCCAGTTCCACAATCTCCCGCAGTCACTGCCACATTTAATGTTCCCTGCTCCTCAGCTGTCTTGCTACCCATCAACACTCAGTTCCATTCAAGGCTTTACCATCCTTCCTTTTGTAGACATAAAATACGACACATTTTCTCTAAATACTGTCACACTTGGGTCACAGATTTGCACAGAAATACAGGAGGTTGGAGACAGAAACTTTATTCAAGCAGTGCAAATGAACATTTGTCTCTTTTTCAAAAGTTTAAACATACTCTTCATGACAAGACAAAGATGACAGAGAGAGAGAGAGAAAGAAGCAAAACAATCAATTCCAATACTGACAGGTACTGTACAGGCTTTTAAATAAGCGGAGGACCGCGAGAGGTTTATCACACGAAAGAGCACAAATAAGTTAAGGAGCAATATGAAGGTGGTCTGTCAATTTTTTTCAGGGTTTTCCCAGGAATGTCTGTATTCTCTGAGGTGCGATCAGTCCCAGTTCACACCCAGCTTTATTCACATTTTCGTGAATCAAGCAACTCTACAAACCAGGTTCAAACAGGTGTGACAATACGTCTGCGTTAACATACTCAAAGCCAGGTCGATGCCTGACTGAAAAACTGTAAGGTTGTAAACCCAAAACCATCTCATGAGAAGAGAGTTTATATCTTTCTGATGGTATAACCATTGAAGAGTAGCATGATCAGTCACTAATGTTAAATTTCGACCCCATAAGTAATAATGAAGCACTTCCACAGCCCATTTAATCGCCAAGCATTCTTTCTCAATAGTCATTATAATTGCGTTTACTAGGAAGCAGTTTCCTACTCAAATATGTGATAGGGTGCTCTTCTCCATCAAAACCTGGGACAGGATGGCGCCTACACCAAATGCACTTGCGTCCGTCTGTAGAACAAAATCCTTAGAGAAATTGGGATTGCGCAAAACCTGGTAAGAAGACAATGCAGTTTTCAAATAACAAAAGGAATATTCACAAATTTCTGTCCATAAAATAGGGTTTTTTTTCCTGCCACTAGAAAGTTCTGAAAGAGGAGCAGCCCTATGTGCAAAGTCAGGGATGAATCTTCTGTAATAACCAGCAAGCCCCAGAAAAGCATACCTGTTTCTGTGTTTTTGGCCGGGGTAAGCAAGCATCTCTTCCATTTTTCTTAACTGAAAAACCCGAAGTAAACCCCTACCCATGGAATAACCCAAACAGTGAGTCTCAGACATATCCAGTTTACACTTCTTAGGGTTAGCAGTCAAGCCAGCATGTCTCAAGCATTCAAGGACAGTCTGAAGACGTTCTGAATGCATATGCCAATCATTGCTGAAAATCACAACATCATCAAGATATGCCCTGGAATATTCAGAATAAGGACACAAGATCTGATCCATCATATGTTGGAAAGTTAGAGGTGCCCCATGCAGACCAAATGGGAGTCTCATAAATACATAAAGTCCGTCAGAGTCGCAAATGCTGTTTTCTCACAACAATACAATACAATACAATTTATTTTTGTAAAGCCCAAAATCACAGGAGGAGTGCCGCAATGGGCTTTAACAGGCCCTGCCTCTGGATAGCCCCCCAGCCTTGACTCTCTAAGAAGACAAGGAAAAACTCCCAAAAAACCTAGTAGGGAAAAATGGAAGAAACCTTCAGAAAGACAGTTCAAAGAGACCCCTTTCCAGGTAGGTTGGGGAGTGCAGTGGGTGTCAAAAGAAGGGTCAATACAATACACAGAACAGAAAAAATCCTCAATACAGTATAAAAATTAAAATTTTAGAAGTACGGAGCAGAATTTAAGTAGTAGATGACATCACATAATAAGATTTGGATATTTTTAGAGTACTAGAGACCTCATTTATCAAGCTGCCTCCCCATTTGGCCATTCCACGGCTAAAACAGTGCTGGGCCAGCCAATCCGATGAAAGGACCCCTCTTTCCAATGATTCCTGTGATCCTCCATCAGGGATAACTTTACCTTAGGGAGGCAAAACAACTTGACAGGTGGGCCATGGCACCAAGTGCCACATTTGAGTAACGAAATGAGAAACAGAATAGGTGAGGATTAGTATTCAATTATAACTATCATGTAACTTATGTTTTAGTGCTAATGACTAACAACAGAGATGCAGTCTATGCAGTTAATCAGCAGCTCTAATTAGGATATGCTAAACTGAAGTAGTGACTCTTCAGCCTGGATTTAAAGACCGAAGGGCATCTCTTATTGTAGCAGGCAGACCATTCCATAGTTTAGGGGCCCTGTAACTAAAAGCCTGATCTCCCACTGTTATTTTATTAATCCTTGGAATCATAAGCAGACCGGCATCTTGAGATCTTAATGTGCGCTCAGGTTTGTAAGTCATGATAAGTTCCGACAAGTAAGCTGGACCTTGGCCATTTAATGCTTTATATGTTAAAAGAGGATTTTTAAATCTGCCCTAAACTTAACGGGTGCTAGTGTAAGGATTTAAGGACTGGAGTTATGTGTTCGTATTTTCTTGTTCTTGCAATAATTCTTGCAGCCGCATTTTGAATTAACTGGAGGCTGTATAGACAACAGTTTGAACAGTTTGAACAGCCAGTGAACACCGCATTGCAGTAGTCAATCCTCTAGAGGCACCTGCCAATAACCTTTCGTGAGATCTAGAATGGAGATATAGCTCGCCTGACCCAGTTTTTCCAACAATTCATCAACACGGGGCATTGGATAAGGATCAAATTTAAAACCTTATTCAAGCGCCTGAAATCGATATAGAAGCGAACTGAGCCGTCTTGCTTGGGACTGTTACGACTGGACTGCACCAGTCACTTTTACTTTCACAAATTACATCCAATGCCAGCATCTTCTTGACTTCTTCTCACACAATACATTGTCATGTTTCCGGGATCCGAAATGACCACATCTGTACCCAGACACCGGGTTCATTAGTGATTTTATGTTCTGCAAGGTTAGTTATGCCTAGAAAGTCTGAAAAGACATCAGTGTTCTGTTCGATCAAAGATAACAATTCTGTCTTTTGTGAATCAGTCAAATCGTTACCAATGGCAACATCGATCTGAGAGACAGCAGCCAAGGAAGTGTAAATTCCTGCGCTCATGCCATTCCTTCAAGAGATTAGCGTGTAAAATCTGAAATGGTTTGCGTCGGCCTGGTATTCTAACCTTGTAATTTACTGGTCCCATACGCTCCTCAATAATGGCAGAGCCCTGCCATTTAGTTAGACATTTGTGTGGGTCAGATGGAACCACTATCATAAAGATGTTTCTGAGTTTCCTGCTCACATTGTTGATGCTCCACAGCAATAGAAGAAAGCTTAGAAATTCTATCTTGCAACAAAATTACCTGGATGGTCCAAGAGATGTTGTCTCGTTTCCTATCCATTCCTCACGTACAACATCCAGGATGCCTCGTGGGCGCCTGCCAAATAACAACTCGAACTGACTCAAGCCAGTGGACACCTGCGACAATTCCCACACATAAACATAACAAAAGGCAGGACAGAGTCCCAGGATGTAGGATCATTATAAGGGACTCGCCTAATCATCTGTTTTAAAGTCTTGTTAAATTGTTCAACATCTTTTCCCATATTCAATCAATAAAATCGTTTTGATAACCAATCTCTGGTCTTATCAGCCCCAGGTGCCCTCCCAAGATGTGAGAGTGGTCCAGTTGCAAAAGAATTTCCTATGTACTTCAGGTACAACTAATTTTTCAATAAATTCCCTATTAAATGATCTGAAATCACTCTGAAAAGGCAACCGTTTTTTCAAGAAAGTGTCGGGTCTTCAAGCCCCGGATTCACACTCTTGGTAATAGGAGTCATTAGCAGAGCAAGCCTGTTTAAATGCATATTCTAATGAGCTATCAGCATGCTGCAAGCGCAAAAATCTGACTGCTCACCAGTGCTCAGATTGTGTTTGGAGGCATTTGCAATCTGAAAAGACGTAGAAGGGCCTGCCTACCACTCTGGGAAATTGGGGGTATCTCCCTCAATCTCACTGGAGAGATCGGGTTCAGTATCTAATTGAGGCTCTAGATTTTCCCCAACTGCCACCAGTTCTTCTTCTTCCCTACACTAAGCTTAACAGGGGACTCGAAGACTATTGCCAGACATTCAATAATTAGTCTAGGAAAAAGGGCATTCCATCTGCCATTCAGTAATGACCAGGGGCAGGAGTCGAAGCGGCAGACCAAACTTTAAAGTGACGACCCTTATAAGTCAAATGAAGAAGCAATGTCTTATAGTCTTTAACATCTCCATGTGCACAACGTATCTTTACAGTCTCAGTGTTACTAAGGCATCCGTCATTAAGACAGTCCCATCTGATAACACAAAGGTCACTACCTGAGTCCAATAATGCTGAGATCTCGCGGACCCCCAATTTCACAGAGATCAATAAGCCATCTTTTACTGATGAATGGGGAATACGGGAGCAACAAACTTCAGCCAATCCAATTTCCATCAATTGAGCTGGAGATAGGTGACATTCCTTCGCCAAGTGACTGGGTTAATCACACCAGAAAAATCTTCTTTCAGCTCCAGTGCGAAATATCTGCGGCGACATCTACGGCCTCCTCCAGCCACCCCAGATATGAGCACCTTATCAATAACTGAATTCCCCAGAGGCCAACCTGACGACATCAGGTCTGAAGCCTGTCGATGTTCCAGTCTTCGGTCAAAGTGATGAGTATTCCCTGAGCGATCTGTCATAGCTTGTAAAACAGCACACAGGGCACGAAATCCACCGCTTTTTCTCCAAGCGATCTGAGAACCTCCTAAGCGTTCGCCACAGTCGTTAATGATTCAACATTATGACAAAGAAACTCATCTCCGAGAACTGCAGGTATCCCGGCCAATATTATATTCATGACAACTTTTCCACAACTCTCTGTCTTGTCTCCCTCAAACCAGCAATGTACCTTATGAATCAAATCTTGAATTTGCACACGGATGGGACCGTCCATATTCAGTATCCAGTTATTAAGTGTAAAACCTTTAGCCACAAAGGTAGTAGTCTTACGTAAAACAACCTACCATTGCCAATAATAATGGTAAACTGGCAGGAATGACAAAAGCACAAGATGTGAATATTCATGACAAGAGCCTGGGCATCAGGGTGAGAATGTGCCTTGTCACCCATTACGTGAGCTCGTCTGCCATCCCTCGGTTACACTGACACACATTACACTCGGGGCAAATGCAGTGGAGAATACCGACAATGTACACCTTCAGAAGTGGAATAAATCGACTGTATAAGTAGAACATTTCAGATAAACGATGCATTTTGTTAATCATAAACAATGCAACATAACTAATATATGTGTTGTTACTTTTATTTATACTCACCAAACGTTACATATCTACATGGGAAATGAACATGGGTAATATGTTTATAATCATTCTCACTAAAATACACTGTCAAAATATATTAATGAGCAAATTGAGACACATTGGCGTTTAGGAAATATAAAAAGCGTGTGCGCTGTCATTTACGACAGAATGCATTGTCACGCACTCTCTACTGACGCAATGTCACACAAAAAGAAACAGTGCAGTCCATGCAAACTCATATCCTCCTTGACTTTTGACCTTATGATTAATTGTCAATATCAAATTAAAAAAGTCATTTTAAGAAGATGACAAGTCTACTATAGTCAGTTCAATTAACAATCCTTTTAAAAAGTTTGCTTATACAGAATATTGTAGCGTCCCAGCCAGGTTGAAGCCTTTTCTTTTTTTTGTGTGTGACTGTTAGGTCCAACTCAGGAGGGTGGAGTACAGCACGGAAGAGTACAGCTGGGTATTTATTGATGCAGTAATGGGGGGCACCCACCCCCAGGATGAGAGGAGGGTTGGAGAGGGTGCTAGAAGGGTGTGTTTTGGGGTTTTCGGAGGTTGACCTTTTCTTATTGACTGTTCAAGTAAAACTTTTGAGAAACTTTACTACGTCTGTCTGGTTTTTACTTCGCCTTTTTTTGAGCTTGGTGTGGAGGTTGCTACTATATAAAAAAGAATCTCAATTATGTGGGGCTCATGAGTAGTAAAACCTATGACTTCCTAAAATGGACACTGTAAATGTAGGCATTTCAATAAAAATTTAGGAGATTTGTGTGTGCATTTCAATGTCAATTTAAGAACTACGTAGGCCACCTGTTGTACTATAAATGGTAGCTCAAACAGCACTTAACAGTAAATAGTCTAACAGGACAATGACTGACTGAAACGAAGATGCTGCACCACAACAATTAAGGTTCAAACTGTCGTTCTGCATGTTTAGAAGGCGCTGGTTGGCTGAAACTGTTTATAGCAATTGTCCCAAGTTGGAAGTGCCGTATAGCGATCAGAAACGAAAAGACATATTTAGGCATAATGGACAGTAGTTTGTTTTTCTTCAATACAAATTCAGTACGACACCAGGGTCTCCAAACAGACAAATATGAAGCTTATTACGTTTTACAGTGAAACTCTTTACATACATAATATAATTAGGGGCGTGTGCCACCTGCCCAACTACGGCGGCCCAACCTTCCATCCATAGCTCGATTCACTCGCTATTAGGTCCAAGTTAGAAATTTTTGTGAAAAGGAGGAATTGAAAAATACCTTTCACAAGAGGAAGATTAATGACCCCAGTGTTTTTACTTAGAGACAGTTGCAATACCATTGAGCCACCTAATCGGGATAATCAACGAGCTCTGCACAACTGAATCAATACTACTGTTCTTACTGCGGCGGATGTATACAATATTTTGTTTGACATATACACGTTAAATTGGTTTAATTGACATGAGAGTATCGTTGTTGTATTCTTCTAATAAAGACAAAAATTATATTTATAGATGTATACTATATGATGTACGGTTTTGAACAAAATTAAGTGTTCCATAAAAAGGTTGCATGATTTACCTAATACGTCCATCCATTATCCAACCCGTAATATCCTAAATACAGGGTCACTGGCGTCTGCTGGAGTCAAACCCAGCCAACACAAGGTGCAAAGCAGGAAACAAACCCTGGGAAGGGTGCCAGCCCACCACAGGGCACACACCCACAAGCCAAGCACACAATAGGAACAATTTAGGATCGTCACTTAACCTAACCTGCATGTCTTTGGACTGTGGAAGGAAACCGAGCACCCAAATGAAACCAATGTAGACACGGGAGAACATGCAAACTCCATGCAGTGAGGACCTGAGAAGCGAACCCAGGTCTCCCCTTAACGCGCGCACGTGCACGGTCCGGGACATAACAGCGTTTTAAAACGTTACAGTAATGTGTGCATGCCCTCTGCTATGCATTTCGACATACTACCCATCAAATGAAACTTCAAAGTCTCGTCTTACCAATGATATAAACCATTTTGACACACAACAACCACAGCACTGACACTAAAGCCTTTTTTACAGAGAAGTACATACTTTTAAGAGTTGACTGTCCCTACCTTTGAAGACCCCCTGAAAGTCAAACATCAATATTTCCTAGCAGTATTGATCTCATTCTGTCTGTAAGGCTCCAGCAAATATAATCCAGTAAAACGGTTAGGTCCAAAACACACGATATATCCTCAAAGGGACAAAACTCCAGAAAACGCGTTTCATAACTTGAGACTAGCTACGTCATTTTTTTCATTTCTATTGATCATATCAGACGTAATTTGTTTCTGTCGGCGATAACCATGCTACAGCATGTTACACGGAAGTGTTAGCTTCTGATTGACACCTAAGTTGGCCAATTACGACGGGTCTGGGGTTGACTGGCACCTCGTATAGCCAATGAGTGTCACAGACAGCTGAACGATGACGTACAACTCCAAACCCTGGTAGAATCTACCAGTTTGATTGGACACTGTGAGTGACACTCAAAAGTTACAGCCAATGAGCAGCTGAGCACGTCGATATGTAACTTGCCATACTAACTTGTAAACAAACGATCGGAGCTGCGAAGCTGGCATTTGTGCCAGTCTGCAGACATGGTGCGTGGTTGTTTATTGTGATTTCACCAAGTTTTTTCGCATTTTAAATATGGATAAAAGTACAGATAAACGTGAATACACTCTCGATTAAAAGTATTAGAGGCATGTACGCGGCGTGAAAGTAATCAATCGGCCCAGGAGACGTCTAATGGCAGAGAGCGACATGTGCCACGCCCTTGTGCTTTCTGCTTGCTAGTGATTGCTGCCATCAAGTGGCACATGGAAAAACGCTGAGCTGTGTTGTAACAGTTTGTAAAAGAAATGTATATAGTTTGTGTGCATTTTATAAAAAAAGTAAAAATAAAATATATATATATATTTTTGGCCCATAAGACTTGTATTGACTATTTTTACATAGAAATGTGTATTTTTATTGTTTTTATTATTTTTATAACTAATAGAGTGACACTGTGTGTAGATATAGATTCCTTTAGGTGTAAGCTTTCAGTAGAGCCCTCATTGATATCTGTGGGTTGAAGCATTCAAAAGTTATTACACTTTTAACATACGGTCCAAAATGTGGATAATGGTCCCTAAAAGCCCTGGGCATGCCCACATAAAACTGGTGTAAAAATGTCATTTTACAGGTATTCTTTTCAAATTTGAAATGTGAGTAGTCAACAAGTTATTCTGTTGGTACATAGTGTGTTTCTGTCCCCACCTACCTACTGCAGCTATAGAGGCCTTTATTTTCACAAAAAACTTAGGCGAGAACAAAAAATTGTTTTTGTGAGTTCTAATGTGCATAACTTTTGATCAGTCACACCTACAGTGATTCTGACTACTGAGGGTGAAACTAGAGAATGTTACCTTTACAAAGAGACCAAACATGTGTTTATACTCCAGATAGTTCAATAACAGCAATGATTCTAATTTGGAGAGGTCGAATTACAAGCGAATTAGCAAAATGACCCAGCTTGATAAGGGCTAACTGAGAGGAAGCAGCCTACCCACTGTGGTGTCATTTACCTAATTTTTATATATATAAAGTTGATATTTGACAATATATCTTTGACACTATGTTTCATACAAAGGAAATCACAGCAATCCACAATAACAATAATGACTTCTCATCAACTACCTGAATTGTAGTTTCAGGCTGTCACTTAACTATATCAACTGAAGTCCCAAATTCAGTATCTCGGAAAATTAGAATATCAATTAAGACCAATGCAAAAAAAGGATTTTTAGAAATGTTGGCCAACTAAAAGGTATGAACATGAAAAGTATGAGCATGTACAGCACTCAATATTTAGTTGGGGCTCCTTTGGCCTGAATTACTGCAGCAATGTGGCATGGCATGGAGTCGATCAGTCTGTGGCACTGCTCAGGTGTTATGAGAGCCCATGTTGCTCTGATAGTGGCCTTCAGCTCTTCTGAATTGTTGGGTCTGGCGTATTGCATCTTCCTCTTCACAATACCCCATAGATTTTCTATGGGGTTAAGGTCAGGCGAGTTTTCTGGCCAATCAAGAACAGGGATACCATGGTCCTTAAACCAGGTACTGGTAGCTTTGGCACTGTGTGCAGGTGCCAGGTCCTGTTGGAAAATGAAATCTGCATCTCCATAAAGTTCGTCAGGAGCAGGAAGCTTGAAGTGCTCTAAAACTTCCTGGTAGACAGCTGTGTTGACCTTGGACCTCAGAAAACACAATGGACCAACACCAGCAGATGACATGGCACCCCAAACCATCACCGACTGTGGAAACTTTATACTGGACCTCAAGCAACGTGGATTCTGTGCCTCTCCTCTCTTCCTCCAGACTCTGGGACCTTGATTTCCAAAGGAAATGAAAAATTTACTTTCATCAGAGAACATAACTTTGGACCACTCAGCAGCAGTCCAGTCCTTTTGTCTTTAGCCCAGGTGAGACGCTTCTGACGCTGTCTCTTGTTCAAGCGTGGCTTGACACAAGGAATGCGACAGCTGAAGCCCATGTCTTGCATATGTCTGTGCGTGGTGGTTCTTGAAGCACTGACTCCAGCTGCAGTCCACTCTTTGTGAATCTCCCCCACAGTTTTGAATGGGTTTTGTTTCACAATCCTCTCCAGGGTACAGGCGGTTATCCCTATTGCTTGTACACTTTTTTTCTACCACATCTTGTCCTTCCCTACGCCTCTCTATTAATGTGCTTGGACACAGAGCTCTGTGAACAGCCAGCCTCTTTAGCAATGACCTTCGTGTCTTGCCCTCCTTGTGCAAGGTGTCAATGGTCGTCTTTTGGACAACAGCAGTCTTCCCCATGATTGTGTAGCCTACAGAACTCGACTGAGAGACCATTTAAAGGCTGTTGCAGGTGTTTGGAGTTAATTAGCTGATTAGAGTGAGTGTGGCACCAAGTGTCTTCAATATTGAACCTTTTCACAATATTCTAATTTTACGAGATACTGAATTTAGGACTTTTATTAGTTGTCAGTTATAATCATCAAAATTAAAAGAAATAAACATTTGAAATACATCAGTCTGTGTGTAATGAATGAATCTAATATACAAGTTTCACTTTCTGAATGGAATTACTGAAATAAATCAACTTTGTCATGATATTCTAATTTTATGACCAGCACCTGTATAATATATATATATATATATATATATATATATATATATATATATATATATATATATATATATATATATATATATATATATATATATATATTTTAGACATCAGACACAAGAAGCTGCTGACGAACCTTTACTTCTCTTCATTGTCAATCTGTAGCAGCAAAAAATAAAAGCAATAAGAGTTTTAAAAGACATCATTGAAGTGGATAATAAGTTTGTGTAACGTTGAGGTGTCACTAGAGAGGTCACGATACGATTTCCAACACAGTTGCATCAGATGTTTTGATGCTTCGTGAGACTACACTCCACCCATCATTACAAAAACAATTGAGCCCCCTCGGTAATATCACAAGACCAAACTGGATTTATTAGGGGCCGACACTTGCCTTCAAATCTTCAACGCCTGTTTAATGTAATATACTCACCAACTAAATCAAACACCCCAGAAATATTATTATCATTGGATGCAGAAAAAGCATTCGACATGATTGAATGGAAATACCTTTTACTATTTTGGAGAAGTTTGGGTTTGGCCCGAACATTTGTGCATGGATTAAATTACTGTATACTAACCCAGAAGCTTCAGTTTGCATCAATAACATTTGCTCAGACTACTTTAAACTAGAACGTGGCACAAGACAAGGATGCCCTTTGTCACCTCTGCTGTTTGCGATTGCCATTGAACCACTGGCAATACATTGTCGAAATACTGATCAGATAAAGGGGATTAGCAGAGAAGGACTGGAACAGAAAATCTCATTATATGCAGATGACATGGTACTGTATATATCGGACCCAGAAAATTCTGTGCCTGCAGTCTTAGCAGCACTCACAGAATTTCAAAAGATCTCTGGCCTCAGAATTAATCTGAATAAAAGTGTACTCTTTCCAGTGAATTCTCAAGCATATAATATTAGATTAGACACCCTACCTTTTATCATTGCAGAACAGTTTAAATACCTCGGGGTAAACATCACAAGTAAACATAAAGCTCTTTATCAACAAAATTTCGTCGTCTGCATGGAAAAAATTAAACAAGACTTGCATAGATGGTCAACCCTTCATCTCACACTAGCTGGAAGAATTAACACTGTTAAGATGAATATTCTTCCTAAGCTCCTTTTTTTATTTCAAAACATCCCAATATACATTAATAAATCGTTCTTTAGGCAATTAGATTCAACAATAACCTCATTTATTTGGAATTCAAAACATCCACGCATCAAAGAGCGACCCTACAAAGACAAAAGGCAGAAGGTGGCATGGCTCTACCTAACTTCCAGTTTTATTACTGGGCAGCAAATATACAGGTGATAAGAACCTGGACACAAATAGAAGAACATACACAGGCTTGGACTGCAATAGAAGTAAAATCCTGCAGTACTTCTTTGTATTCCTTGCTCTGTGCTCCAATAAACACACGTTATTGGCAATACACTAATAACCCAATTGTGCTCCACTCACTTAGAATCTGGAACCAATGTAGAAAGCATTTTAAGATGGAGAAGCTTCTATCTGTGGCACCTCTGCAAGAGAACCATCTCTTTCAACCTTCACAAACATATGCAGTTTTAATATTTGGAAAAAATTGGAATTAACTTGCTTAGAGATCTTTATATAGACAACGTCTTTGCTTCCTATGAACAATTACATTCCAAATTTAACATTCCAGCTACACATTTCTTTCACTATCTTCAAATCAGGAACTTTGTTAAACAGAACCTTCCAGATTTTCCTCATCTTGCACCCTCATCCATGCTGGAAAAATATTGCTCAATCTCAAGGAATTAGACTCCATCTCTACAATATATAAAATCCTTTTACAATCCCTCCCTTTCAAAGATCCAAGAGGACACTGGGAAAAGATCTCTCAATTAATATATCAGAAAAGGAGTGGAAAGTAGCAATGCAGAGAATTATACAACTCAAAATTATATATCGAGCACATCTGTCTCGACTAAAACTCTCCAAAATGTTTCCAGGGCATGATCCAACCTACGAACGTTGCAACCAAGTCCCAGCCTCACTAGGTCACATGTTCTGGTCCAGCACCAAATTAACTTTATTCTGGACAAAAATTTTTACTTACCTTTCAGACAGCCTTGGACTCACAATCCCTCCTAACCCATTAACAGCTGTGTTTGGTGTTCTTCCAGAGGGTCTTAAAGTGGAGAAAGACAAACAAATTGTGATTGCATTCACTACACTGTTGGCACGCAGACTCATTCTGATAAACTGGAAGAACCCAAACTCTCCTCTTTTAAGTCAGTGGGAAACTGATGTGTTATATTATTTAAAATTGGAAAAATCAAATACTCAGTTAAAGGATCTGTACAGACTTTTTCAAAACATGGCAGGATCTAATCTGTAATATTTTAAAATAAGTTCATAAAGCACAGAGAATTTATTAATTTATGTATGTTTACAAGCCTTAAATTTTACGCCGTTTGGCTTGCTCTCTCTCTCAGGGGTGGGGATCGATCTGTTCTTAACTCAATTTTTCTTTTTATAAACTTGATTGCTTTGTATGGATTGCAATAAAATTAATAAAAAACAAATAAAAAAACAATTGAGGTCCTTTTTTCTGGTGCTTTCCTTATGACATAGGTGCCTAAACATGCCTGATGATAATAATAATACATTTCAATGACATATCTTATAACAAAACTGCACATATATGTATTTTGTTGACACATAGATATTACAGGGTCCACCACTGACACAGAGATGTTTATTTGGTGGCTGTGAACACCAGCATTTCTTTTAGTTCTTCTGGTTCTCTATTGTATGTTACCTATGTACATTTGTTCATTTCCCAGTGCTTTACAATGATTGCTCTATAAAAGAAAAAAAAACAAGGCTGAAGTTACAAATTATACCATCCAAAAACAACTTCTGAATTTTCCAAGCCTACACTAATTCATTTAAACCCCAAAATATATACATACTGTACCTTATACATTTATACATATGTTCCTAAACCTGGTCCACATATACCATAGATAATGTGTACACAATCATGTCTCACAAACCCAAGAACATGATAAACATTTGCACAAACACGTCCCAAATAACTTGTACACAAAATCAACAGCACTTATTATATTATCCAGTACCAGATAGTTTAGTGGATTAAACAAGAAAAACAATCAGCAAAGACGACCAGATGCTAAATGCACAGTCCAGTGCCAGCTGAATCAAAATGAGAAAAAAATAATGATCAATGTCATCCACGATGAGTGGTCCTGTAAAAAGGAATATATAAACAGAAAAAGATTAAAATAAAGGTGAGCTCACCGACTATTCATATGAACTCCTGCTGGCAGATCATTTTCACCCATGATGTCAATAAGGTTCCAAACACTTTCCCACAGATACGTCTTCCTTTGACCATCCGGCACTATACGTCTCAGCCAGGTTGAAGCTTAGTCGGTTCCTAATATTCCATTATGGCTATTGACACACAGCCATCCGGTTAGAACAATATGTCTTATTTGTTGCAAAGAATGCCTTCCTTGTCTCGTCTTCCTCCTAACTGTGCGACAGCATTGATTTCTAAACACATTGACCAATCACAGCATTTTCAATGGAGGCCCTGACATTCCAATAAAGACAGAGTTCAATCTTGCAGCATGGGCACATTGAACCACTCAGGTACTAATTAACCTGTATTGCAGCAAATGGTGCAGAAAGAAAAGATAAAACAATACATTTTGGACTATGTAGATATGTTAAATCTATTAAAAGTGTTCAAAGGTGTAACTTGTCCCACAATACTGATGTAGAAACTAGGATGCCACTATCATCTATATGCCACCAATCATGACCTCCCATTTAACATGGCTACCACTCCCTCCTTATGCACTTTATAAGCCAACAGGTTACCTTTATGTTCAGTAATAATATTTTTGTCCATCTTTATGAGGAAGTCACAGATTACATTGTTTTCTGCCATATTTTATCTTAGCACCCCCTTCAGGTCCATGTTTATAAACATTAGGATTGTGTCTTTATTTTTACTTTCCTAAATAATCCTGGGATTAACAGATTTATTTTCCCTTCTGGTTTTCAGCCATCTTGGTTTATTTTTCTGAAGTTTCACCATCAAATTCACATGAAGCTTATCGTTCCCATGAGGCCTCAGTTCACAGCTCCTGTTTTCTCCAATATCATACATTGTGCTGTCTTCAGCATGGTACAAACACAATATGTCTGCAGTGCCTAAGGATCTCTAGTCAGTTATCTTTTCTTTCCTGGATGATTAACTGCAGGCCTTACAACATGGACACACATTACTGGTCTGCGCCAAACAATGTCCATTTTACCAGCAGTCTTTTAGTATTTTATGTTGTTCTAATAATAATAATAATAATAATAATAATAATAATAATAATAATCTGTGGTGGGTTGGCACCCTGCCCAGGATTGGTTCCTGCCTTGTGCCCTGTGTTGGCTGGGATTGGCTCCAGCGGACCCCCGTGACCCTGTATTCGGATTCAACGGGTTAGAAAATGGATGGATGGATAATAATAATTCATTACATTGGTATACTTCACAGTACACGTATACTTATGTTAATCCACCCCTTCACTGATGTCATTGTCTCTGCTATCTCATGTTGTCTCTACAGGACAAGACCTCTTGCTCTACATTCAGGCCAGTCTCCAGCCCCCTCAAATTGATACTCATATTAAAGGTAACCCACTGGTCTCCTGTTTCTAGTCATTAACCTCTAATCCTCTGTTCTTCAGTTTCCTCACTTGTTCTTATTTTGACCTCCAGGCCTTTATGAGACACACAGAGAAGATGTATATAAATTCACAAGAATTCTAGAGGATCAGGCTTCTCTTGGTGATCCACGCATCAGGACAGTGGGCTTTGAGACTCGATACACAGAGCTGATGGTCATTAAACAGTACAAAAGAACCTACAGTGAAACTCACCATGAACTGGAGAAGATGGGGAAGACTCATGCAGAGCTAATAGAGGAGCGGACAAAAGAGAAATGTGAGCGAATCTGGACTGAGCAGCTTTTAGGAGGAGTCCAGGAAGTGAGACAGACCCTCACATAATAGTGGTCAGTGGAGTGGCTGGGATTGGGAAGACCACCATGGTCCAGAAAATCATGTTTGACTGGGCAAGAGGCACTCAGTACCAGAAGTTTGCTTTTGTGTTCCTGTTTAAGTTCAGGGAGCTAAACCGACTAGGCACAGAGACAGAGCCACAGATGCCTCTGACCAGGCTGATTGTAAGACACTATAAATATCTCAATGACCCAGAAGTAAGAGAAATCCTTCAGAAACCTGAACCTCTCCTCTTTATACTCGATGGTCTGGATGAATACAAACACAAACTAGACTTCACACAGGAGCAGACTCTGCTCAGACCCAGATGACTGCTTTCCTGTTCACTCCCTGGTCACCAGCCTGGTCAAAAGAACATTACTGAAGGGCTGTTCAGTCCTAATCACAACCAGACCAACAGCCCTGAATACCCTGTACAAATGGAATGTTGATCAATTTGCAGAGATCCTGGGTTTCTTCCCTGAACAAAGGCTGATGTACTTTAAGAATTTCTTTGGTGATGCTGATCAGGGCTACTGAGGCTTTTCAATATGTGGAGGAGAACGCCATCCTGTACACCATGTGCTTCAACCCCTCATACTGCTGGATTATCTGCTCTGTGCTGAAGAGCCACTTCATGACACCTGAAGAAGAGCGAGGAGCTGCCCCAAGAACTGTCACTGAGCTCTTTGTGATGTTCCTTCACAACATCCTCACCAAACACAAGCGAGAAGTTAAAGACCACTGTGGGATTCTGGTTAAACTGGGAAAGATGGCTTATTATGGGTGGCTAACAAAACTCTTGTGTTTTACGACAAGTTTGAGATGTCCAGTTTTGGTCTCCAGACAGTCGTCTTGTCCAATGCGTTCCTTTCAGGGTTCCTCAAAGAAATCCTTTAGAGAGAAAGCACTCTGGAGCACACGACATACACATTCTACCACCTCACCCTGCAGGAGTTCATAGCTGCCTGTTCCTTCTATATCAATCCATCAGGGGCATCAAGGAGCTGCTTTTGAAGCTGGACTTTGTACAGATGGCCGGTTTGAGATTCTCACTCGATTTTTAGCAGGACTGGCCAGGGATTCTGTGTTTAAAACACTGGGGAATCCTGGGGAGTTTGAGAGGAAGACAGCAAAGATGATACTGGAGTGGGTGAAGATGAAAGCTGAAGAGGCACTATGGGGTCAAGATAAACACGAAGCTCTCTGGTGTGTCAGTGGCTCAATGAGACTCAGAATAAGAAATTAATTAGAGACGCCATTGGGAAGGATTTAAAGATGGAGTTCAATAAGATGACTTTATCTCCTCTGGACTGTGCTGTGTTGGGCTCTGTCATCAGCTGCTGTGGAGAACTTGAGGAGCTCAACCTGAAAGACACACATCTGACCTCCGAGTGCATCATGAGACTGGCACGGGGCTCATCTGCTGCAGACATGTCAGGTGAGTAATGAAACCTTCATGAGTTTACTTTGATTGTTTTTAAACTCAGTGGAGTTTCACTCAAGTCTCTTAATCCACGGTGTATGAACTCGTTAGATCTTCTAAACCTCGCCCCCCCACCCTAGAGGAAGTGATGTCACAGCTGTGCTGTGTCATGTGTGGGGAACAGCCCAGACATAGGCAGGCAGATATCGTTTGTCACCCAACACACGTTTATTTACAGTAATATTTATAGCTTTAACGTGCCACACAACCCACAGACTCCCAAAGTCCAGGCCAAACCACTCAATGCCTCACTCTTCTGACCGCCTCCTGTCTCTCCTCCAAGACCTCATCCATCTTCCACCCGATTCCAGCCTTTGTATGAAGGGAGGCGGTCCCTTTATATGCACCCGGATGTGCTTCAGGTGCTCCCGCAATCTTCCACCAGGACTCCCCAGTGTGGCGGAAGTGCCTGGCTGCGTACCTGGAAGCACTCCGGGTGTCCCAACTTGTCTTCCCCCAGCACTTCCTGGTGTGGCGGAAGTACTAGGATCCAGGGTTCTCCAGGCATGGGGGCAGCCCCTGGCAGTGACCACGGCTCCTACAGGGTTGAGCATCCCAGCTATGTACCCGTGGCTCTCAAAGTAACCAGGCGGCTGCCCCTCTCATGGTCTGGAGGAGGGCGAGCCCTCCTTCGGTCCTCCTGGGCATCCCGGCTGGGTGCCACCCCAGCCAGCGTGCCACAGATGTTAATGTGTCACTCTGCCATTGGCTGTTCTCTAAACTCCAATCAGTCTGAGCTCAGGGTCTGTCAAAGTTCTAGTACTGAAGTAATTTCTTTTCTCATTCCTTAAAATTAAAAATGTGTAGCACCATTCAGAAAGATTAGTCAAACTTTGCTTAATTATTGTTAAGAGTGATCTTTGTGGTCATTGTCAGGTTCAGGGTGTAACCACGAAGATGGTGGCCTTTGTGCTCACTTAGATGGCACTCTGTGTGATCTCCTTGAGTAAAGAGAGCATTTAATAAAGAATTTAATTGTTCAGAGGTCAGCACTGCAGACCACTGCATTTCAATGCCCCCAGAACTGGACTCAAAATCAAGAAATGGTCAATGAGTGACATTTGAAATGCTGAAGAAGTGATAATAGATCATTATGTAAATCTTCTTTGCAATGGAAATATTTAGCACAAAAACTTGTGTGAGATTCACATGACATGTCCTTTATCTCAGTGTCCTACTACTGGTGTCATTTTGGGTGATAATATGTGATATGAAGATCTGCAGTGGAAAATTATGGAACTGTAGAAAATTATAAATTCTTTCTCTTAATCTCACTTACAAAGCCTCAGTAAAGTGGCTATTCATCTCTGAAATATGGCCTACTAAAATATTTTTTTTTTGGAATGGTCAGAAGTGGCTTTCTCTTGATGTTGTATGCTTCAATATCAGACCTGTGAATCCCTCAGAGTCGAAGTAAAGTCATTTGACCAGCATATCAAAGCTCTTTCATGGACCTCTTTAGGATTTGATGAGATGGTGGTCTTAGTCTCAACTCAGATTTTCGCACGCAGTCTGCTCAAAAATAAAAATCAAACAGGCAGGGAGGTGGATTTCTCCCTGGGGTTTTGCATGTTTAAGTCCATGACCCTAAAAAAAACAAAAAACAAAACATTAACACTGGGCTCTTTAATATACCACACCTCATGGAGATGAATGACTCCTTTACTTAGGCTTTGTAAGTGTAATCAAGACAAAAGTAGCTTTTGTTTAGGTCTTATTACATGACAGTATATAAGTCATCAGTGCGGTACCTAAAGTAACATTTTCCTGGATCGATTTATTGGAATGTAGCGCCTTTACATTTACATTGACATTCATTCAGCAGATGCTTTAATCCAAAGCAATTTAAAATGACAGACTTTACTGAGGTGGATTTGTAAGGAGCCATTTATGTTTGAGGTTCGAGTTTCTCATCCATAACTGAGACTGTTTGATGAGATGGAGACCTGGAGACACTCAGCTCTCTCTGCTCTACAATCCTCCCTAACTGGTCTGAGGCTGACTGATAATAACATGGAGGACTGAGGAGTGGACCAGCTGAGTGAAGGGATGAGCAGTGTAAAACTATAAATCTGAAACACTGAGGTGAGGAATCCCTGAGTGCCTCACTGATCAACTTTCATAGTTGTGTATTTTTACTTCTGCAATTCTTTCAGATACACAAATGACATCAGACACATGGTGACTGTGTAAGTGCAATCTGATCACACCAGAAGGAAATTTGAAAAGCATCTGAAGCTCCTCCTGTTTACATTATTAGCATTAAACCATACCCTCCATATCTTATAATGACAGAATCAGAACAAGCCAGAAAACAAGGAAAAATGTAAACAGTAAGATAGTAAGTTCTCCCATGAACTTCTCGCATTTGGCAAATGCTTCAGAGCCTTTCCAATATGGACCTCATGGTTTAGAAACAATTTCATCCCAAGAGTTCTAAATGCACTCAATCAGTACATCAAGTGCTCCTGGTAGAACTGTTTGTACTTACTAGTACAATTACATCACTGTAAACTTGCACTACAGTTATAATATTACTCATCCTGAGCCACTTTATGAACCAATGCACTATATTTACATGTATTTTGTACTTATGCTTTCATATTATACATTTTTCATTGGTTTAATTTTATTTTTATTACTAGTAAAATACCAGGCTCAGCAGGAGAAGTAGTGTGTTAAAGAAGTAATGAAAAGAAAAGGAAACATTTTGAAAATAACGTAACATGATTGTCAATGTAATTGTTTTGTCACTGTTGTGAGTGATGAGTGTTGCTGTCATACATAATATATATATATATATATATATATATATATATATATATATATATATATATATATATATATACACACACACACACACACATATAAACATATATATACACACATACAAATATGCTGTATATAGATACATATATATATATATATAGATATACGTATTGTGAACTTGAACCCGGACACAGACAGGCGGACATCGTATTTCACCCAACACACATTTATTTACAGATATATACAATGCACACAAACCCCAGTGTCTCCAGCACCGATCCCCCAATGTCCAGGCCTCGCAGTTCCAATGCCTCTCTCTCCTGGCCACCTCCAGTCCTCTCTCCAGCTCCGTCTCTCTTCCACCCAACTTCGCTATCGACTGAAGGGAGGCGGCCCTTAAATAGGAACCCGGATGGGCTCCAGCTGCTTCCCGGGATTCCTCCGTAGTAAAACGCCCCAGTGTGGCGAAAGTGCCGCTGCGCACCGGAAGCCGTCCGGGTGTCCCCTGTCGTCTTCCCCCCAGCACTTCCTGGTGTGGCGGAAGTGCTGGGCTCCAGGGATATCCAGGCACCGGGCACCGCCTGGAGGGGGCCAGGGGTCCCTACAGGGCTGGGCTTCCAAGCCCTTTACCCGAGACCCCAACATAAACAGGGCGGATGCCCCTCGCCGTCTGGAGGAGGCACAAGCCCTCCTCTGGTCTTTCTGGACATACCGGCTGGGCTCCAACCCGGCTGGATGCCACAGTATATGTATATACATATACATATATATATATATATATATATATACACATATATATATATATATATATTGTGGTGGATTGCCGGCATTTCACTCTGGCCCTCAACCCCAGGCCGCTAGGAGGAGCTCTCCCGACAGCATGATCATGCCCGAGTTCCAGCAGGGCATCATGGACTATGTAGTGTTTGTACACAGCCCTGCTGGATACCTTGGGGGCCACCAGGCGTCGCTGTAGAGGGGCTCGTAGGCTCTTATGTGCCCTATAACCCGAGGCCACGGTCACGTGACAGGAAGAAACGACGTGCTCCGGGTTGAAGAAAAGGACTATTTACCCTGACCCGGAAGGAATAAGGACTTGTGGACTGTTGGGCAGGAACACCTCCGGTCAGGGAATATAAAAGGACTGTGGGAGCTCCCAGACGATGAGCTGAGTTGGGAGGCAGGGTGGCTAAGCGTCTGGGAGTGGAGGATTGTTATTAATTATTGTATTATTTGAGAATTGTGGAGAGGAGCGTGCTTTGTGCACTTTATTATTATAATAAATTTCATCTTTGGACTTTTACCTGGTGTCTGACGTATAGTCTGAGGGTACAAGGGTGCGAGCAAGCATCTTATTCTATCACAATATATATATATATATATATATATACATATATATATATATACATATACATATATATACACACACACACACACACATATATATACATATACATGTATATACATATATATATATATATATATACATATCTATTATATATTAGAGGTGGGACTCGATTAAAAAATTAATCTAATTAATTAGAGGCTGTGTAATTAATTAATCTTCATTAATCGAATGTAATCACACATGAAAATTTGCCCCAAATTGTAAATTTTTTTTTAATTAAAAAGGGTTTTAGTAGGCGACAGAATCAAATAATAGACATGGGCATGAATATTGTAAACTCAAGCTCTTTTAATTTCTGAAAAAAAAAATGCATTTAAACTGCATTTCAATTCAAAACAGAAACAAAAATATCATCTCTGGCTAAAACTGGGCAAACTTAAAAATAAAGTGGTATTTTAATTACTTTAAGTACATTTTCAGAATGGTATTGTCTTTAAATAATAATAACAAAAATTTCAACATAAAGTGCAGTTTTTCTTCTTAAAAAGTAAGTCAGAAACATAAGGTAATTTGACCAGCTTCACCTTTAAACTCTGAGTAACCTTAGCCAAAATTATTTTGTCCATTAGGCTAAAACAGTGTGATCATTGAACATTTTGTAATTAGATGTAATATTAGAATTACTGACGGTCACGGAAGTCCAATGATCCCCAGTAAGAGCCACAAAGTCCGCTTTCTGTAATGCATCTAATTTTGCTTGTGTAGCCCTCCCACCATTTAACTGGCACGTTACCTATGATCTAGGATGAAATTTCACTGGTGGGATCCACATTAAACACCTCCCAATAAATTTTAATAACCAATGGGTCCAATGAAAACAATTATTATTTATAATTGTTACACTATTTCAAAGTAATGATTTATAAACACTCACTTAGTGCCTTTTATTAATTATTTGAATGCAACCACCATGTAAGCACTTCACCCAGTCATGGATAGAAAACAAAAACAAACAATAAAAAACATAAAACACATTTATTTAAATACACCGCTTATGGGATATTATCAAAGTTCAACTTAAATTTGAGTTTCAGCACAAGTAAGGTTCACACATAGACATCAACAATAAATACAGTATATAGGTATATATAAAAAATCGTTGGCGTGCTTAGTTGGAGCTCATATGCAGTACATAACTTCACGTGTACTCACGGTGTCCTTCCAGAACTTTTCCCCGCACTTCTCATTTTCCTCCTTGGTTAAACACAGGAATCTCACGTCTGGGATGACGCCAGCTGCGTCGTCTTGATGCGGCATTTATTTGAGTTCCCTGATTAGTTGTTGCCTCCTGTGATATTTCTGACACTGCTTATTTGCATTTTCTCCTTCTGGGATAAATCATGTCAGACGTATTGCATGCCAGCTGTGCCCTCTGTGGAATGCGGCTGTGGCGGTCCTCCAAAAAGTCCTTATCACCGAACTCTGTATCGCTTAAAAAGGGAAAGAGCGCAACTGTGTAGCCGCGTTTTTTCTCTTCAACAGGTGAGGTGTCAACCTCTTGGCGCGCGAGTTCCCTTCCCGCTATCTCGTGGCGCCGAAAGCCGCGCGCTCTTAGCATTAAATAAACACGTTTACTATTATACCCAACTAGGAGGGCGGTACACTCTCCCCCACCAAAAAATCGTTGTGTCCTCATAATGAAGGGAAATACATTAGTCACATTGGATAACACTTGAAACCAAATATACTATAAGCAACATTATAGAAAATTTCACGTTAAACAAACTGAAAACTATTTTACAGTTAGCCCTACTAAATGATGAAACTATCATCTGTATTTAGGTGCACCTATCCAAATATACCGTGTAGAACAATATCGCACTGGACACTTAGTACCTTTGTTTGGCTCTCCAAGGAAATCATATTCTAAATGGTTTAAAACTTTCCTGATTCTCTGAGATCTTCTGTATGTTCCAACCTCTTCATTAGCAATTTGTACTGCCCCTTCATTTCCCACAGAAGAATCAAAGATCTCTGGGGCACTACTTTAAGCTCCTTGGGAAAATTCCAGAGACCTTACTGTATCTCCACAATCATCACAGAATTCCACAGCAGGACTTCTTATGTTGAAGCTCCCAGACTCTTCATTCATGACTTGCTCTCTAGCATTCCCTACATGCTCTGATCCAACAGGGTCTAAACCCATACAGGAAGGTTCTGGGAGATCATGACCACTAGCACCTCCGGAAGGTGCGTAAATCCATTCTCCATCCTCATCATCTTCACTGTCCGAATCTTTTCCAGAACCTGGCAAATCGACAACTTCTTTATCTTGGACTTTTTGCACATCACTCATCTCCTGGTTCAAACATTCTATCTTCCCTTGTTCTCTCTCAAAGTTCTTTTCTGGGAGTTAGCATTACTGTCAACCTCAGGCAGTAATCTCAGATTCTGTTCAACTGGAAGCAGATGATTTTGGTGAAAACTTTTACAGGTTCCTCACCATCTTCTGGCTTCACTCAGAAAACAGGCAAATTGGGCATTTGGCTTTCAACAATATATGGCTTGGAACTCCATCGATCAGCCAATTTGTGCTTCCCTTGCAATCCAAGATTTCGAATCAGTACTCTATCACCGGGAGCAAGATGAGAGTAGTGGATTCTTTGGTCATGTCTCTTTTTATTTCCATCATTCTTTTTCCCAGCAGCAGCTTCGGCCAACTCATATGCTACCCTCAGTTCATTTTTCATATTCCTGACATACTTCTGATATGACTTTACTGATGAACTGTCACTTGAAACACTGAAACTCAAATCAACAGGCAGTCGGGCTTCCCTCCCAAAAATCAAAAATAAGGGAGTATCCAATCAATCAATCAATCAATCAATCAGCATTTATTTATATAGCACATATTCATACAAAAAATGTAGCTCAAAGTGCTTTACAAAATAAATAGAGAAATAGAAGACACAATAAAAATAAACATAAGTCAATATTAATTAACATAGAATAGGAGTAAGGTCTGATGGCCAGGGTGGACAGAAAAACAAAAAAAACTCCAAAGGCTGGAGAAAAAATAAAATCTGTAGGGGTTCCAGACCAAGAGACCGTCCAGTCCCTCTGGGCAATCTACCTAACATAAGTCAAACAGTCCTCTTTGTATTTAGGGTTTTCATGGAAGGACCTGATGATGATGGTCACGTAGACTTCTGGCTTTCAGTCCATCAATGTTGGTGCATCATGATGCTTTGAGTAGGTGGTGGTGGCGCAGGCTTGCAGTTGCTTCATTGTGGCTGCAATTCTAGACATGTACAAGGTGCCCAATATGATGACTCCATCTACATTTTTGTTTTGGGTCGAGAATACCCAACATGTCAAGCAGAGTCCGTTAAACCTTTCTGGTTGAGAGTCACCCTGAGGATGATATGGAGTGGTTCTCGTTTTTCACACCTAATAGATCCAACAACTCATGAATTAGCTGACTCTCAAAATCTCTTCCTTTATCGGAGTGTACACGCTTGGGTAGACCATAGTGAATAAAGTACTTTTCCCACAGTACTTTAGCCACAGTGGACGCCTTCTGATCCTTGGTGGGAATAGCTTGTGCATATCTTGTGTAATGGTCTGTAATGACTAGAACATTGCAAGTGTTACTGGAATCTGGTTCAATGGAGAGGAAATCCATGCACACTAAGTCCATTGGTGCACTGCTGCTCAAATGACCCAAAGGTGCAACTCTCTTTGGCAAAGTTTTTCTCTGTATACACCGAGCACACGTCTGACAGTACTGCTCCACATCGGTCTTCATATGGGGCCAATAGAACCGATTCCTAACAAATCCATAGGTCTTCTCAAAACCCAGATGTCCAGAATCATCATGCAATAATCGTAGAACAATCTGGTGAAATTTCTGTGGTAAAAGCAATTGTTTACACTTTAATTTGTTGGGTGGCTGAGTGTAGTGGTACATCACTCCATCTTCCATCTTCAACCTTCCCCAATCCTTCAAAAGTAAAGAGATATATTTGTGTTTTCTCTTGTTCACCATGTGAATATCTCCCTTTCTAAATACGTTCCACAGTTCACCCAACTAAGGGTCTTCCTGCTGTGAGGCTGACAGATCAGATAGGTTCAGTTGGGGCAGTGATGCAGTGTTTAATGCAGCTAGGTTGCAGTATGCTGCAGGTACTGCCTTAACGGAGCATCCTAAACAGTTAACAACTCTGTTGAATGAAGGGCAGTTAAGCTTATTAACCACCAACAGCTGACACAAGCCTCTCACTCGATTAGAAGATATACTTATCCAGTCCTCATCCTCCACTGGGGTCTCATGGGCACGCCGAGACAAAGCATCCGCATCTGTGTTTTGCTTGCCAGGTCGGTATTTGAGGCTGAAATCATAGGCTGATAGAGCTGCCAACCATCGATGTCCTGCAGCATCCAATTTGGCAGATGTCAGTATGTAAGGAAGAGGATTGTTGTCAGTTTGTACCTCAAACTTGGCCCGTACAGATAGTCATGGAGCTTTACTACCACAGCCCATTTTAATGCCAAAATTCTAATTTGTGTACTGGGTAATTCCTCTCAGTGGGTGTTAGGCTTCTACTAATGAAAGCCACTGGCGCAAACCCTGCCCCTGGTCTTGATATAGGACACCTCCTAATCCCTCACAGCTTGCATCAATGTGCAACACATAAGGTAGTTGAGGATCCGCAAAAGCCAGTACAGGTGCCTGAGTAAGTTGAGCTTTTAGAATGTCAAAAGCTACTTCACATTTCTCATCCCATCTATCTCCAAATGGCTCAATAGGCTTAAAGTAGACCCTTCCTGGCTCTTTCTCCTTATGTTTTCTGCTGCCTTCGTCTTAGGCAAGCAGCCTTGCAGTAATTGGTTCAGTGGGTAAGAAACTTGGTAAAAGTCTTTGACAAACCTCCTGTAGTAACCACAAAAACCCAAGAAGGAGCGCAGTTCTGATATAGTCTGGGGTCTGGGCCATGAAATCACTGCTTCTATCTTGGAGGGATCAGTTGAGATTCCATTTTGAGCGACAATGTGTCCAACATAGCTGACAGATGTTTGGCAGAACTTGCATTTATCAAGTGATAATTTTAGTCCTTCACTTTTCGTGTTCTTCCAATGTTCGCCCAAACACAATGAGGTCATCCAGATACACCAAAACCTCCAATAAATTCATGTCCCCTACTGTTCTCTCCATAACTCACTGAAAAGAGGCTGGAGCTCCCATTATACCCTGAGGCATCCTTTTAAACTGGAAGAACCCAACTGGGAAAATGAAAGCTGTCTTTTCTTTGTCTTTTTCACAGAGAGGAATTTGATAGTATCCATTTATAAGATCCAATACACTAAACCACTTGCTTCCACTAAGGCAGGCAAGAGCGTCTTCAATTCTAGGGACAGTGTATTGATCTGGAATTGTACATCAATTTAGGGTTCTGTAGTCTACACACATCCGTATTTGTCCATTCTTTTTACGCACTACTACTATGGGTGATACATAAGGGCTCCTGGACTCAGTAATAATACCAGAATCCTTCAGTTTTCCCAAATGCTGTCTTACATCTTCAATGTCAGCAGGGGCAAGCGGGAGACCTCTCCGGAAAGGTTTATCTTCAGTTAGCCTGATTTCATGCTGAGAACTCTTAGCACAGCCCATATCAAATTCATGACAGGAGAAAACATCTTTCCTCTCCAGAAGTTTTTGAGCTAGTCTTTTTTCCAATCTCTGGGCAGAGAAGAATCACTAAAATCAAAGGAGTCCAAGGTCAACTGATTCTCAGTAGTCATCTCACCAGGGAAGGAAATATGTGGCACAACCTCTACTGGGAAGATGAGAGCAATTTGGCATGCCCGCTTCAAAGTAACAGCCTGATCGGACATATTCCGAAAATTGACTGTGATCCTTCTTGAGTGTTCAACTGGAGTGTTCTGCACTTCTGGCCTCACCAATAATGCCTCAGGAAACTGTGGCTCTTCAGGATGATCCACTAGCAAAGTTTTATTAGAAAATTTTCCTAAATATTTTGGAATCCCCTAACTCTTGCTGTCTCACTTTGGGTGTGAAAACCACACTGTACCTTGGCTTAAATCATCAGTCTGGTAGGCTGTTATTCTCATGACCCTTTCAAATGCATCTTTCATGACGGGATGAACCACTGAAGTGTTCAGGAAATCTTTCCCAACCTTTTGCATCAGTTTTTCACCACGGATGTATTTGTTCCTACTAGAATGGATGCTTCACCCTTCATTACTGGATCCGGACACACCGCACCAGTGCATCAATGGCCTCAGTTACTCCAATTACAGATCCTGGAAACTCTAGCCTCAAAGACAAACAACCGTCATAAGGGTATTGCTGAGAACTTAAATCCCATATCTCCAAATTTCCAATTTCCATTTAAGGTAGATGCTTAAGGTACCTCTCATAAAAGGATCGATAGAGAAGAGTAACTTGAGACCCACTATCAAGTAAAGCTTTAGCATAAATGCCCTCTATCTGTATAGGAAGGATAGCGCTAGGCCCAACTAGCCCTGATGGGAGCACAGCTGTCTTTTTGTTTATGGGTGGAACATGACTTTTAAGGAGCTTCAGCCGTCCCTCTACTGAGCCCCGGGTTAGTTTCCCGTCACCCTTCTCATTTTAATGAGTCGTTGATTCACTTTTCTCAAGTTCTTCTCATTTGCACAGTCCCGTTTAAAGTGGCCATCCTCTCCACATTTATAGCAGAAAATGTTTTCTCCACCGCCTGCTTTGCTTAGAGCACTTCTCCCTGTAGTGGCAGCTAAGCTATGCATTTAGGGAGTGTCTGATGTCACTGGAGCAACAGCAGCAGACAGTAGACAAGCCATTTCACTTTTCAGTCCCTAATTTCCTTCTTTAGCAGCTCAACCTCAGAGTCAGCTGAATCTGTTTTGTCAGAGGCCACGGAGGACACAGTTACACTGGCCTGAACAGTACTTCAATTATGAATCATGTTCTCTTCTTCTCTCGCTTCTTTTAGAAGTTCAGTGAAAGGAGGTGGTTCACAAAACTTGTGCGTCATTCTCAACCTAAGTGCCACCATGTCATCTGGAAGAGCCCCTCGAATTATTTGCTCAATACGAAGGGGATTCAATTCAATTCAGAAGATTTCAGTCCTCCTTTTCGCAGAAAACTGTGTAGTAGCTTATCTAGCTTGATTATATACACAGAGAGCTTTTCCCCTTTTTCTTGGAAGGTATTTCTGAACTTCACCATCAGATCAGATGCATTCTCTGTAGGACCAAATGCTGTATCTAGAGCCTTCAGGTAGTTACAAGAAGTAGCTGCAGGATTTTCAACCTTCACAAACCTCACAATATCTACTGCGGGCCCTCTAAGGCATTCCACTAGTCTCTGTTTCTTCACATTGTTAGAATACTGCCATTCTTCGAGAATATGTGTAGCATGTTCAGCCCATACCTCATAGTCTTCCTCCCCATTTGGTGTAGGAGTCAGTCCAGAAAATGTGCACAGTTTCCTGTAATTCTGTGCTTCTACTGGTGAGGCAGTTTGGCATTTCTGAACTAGTGAATTAATTGCGCTAACTAACTCAGTGTTAAGTGTGAGAGCTGGGAAGCCACATTCTGTATGTCAGCAAAAGATTTTCCCTCTTGTTTCAAGAAAGACATAAGCTTAGTATGGAACTCTTCACCTTTACTACTGCCAGATGAAGGGGATGTAGCACTAAGTACTTGAGTGGACCATGGGCCTATTTCATCAGGAATTCCAATAAAAACTGGGAAAGAAATTTCAGAAACCCTTTTAGAAGCATTTAACATTCTACTTTAGTTATAATGGGATTGAGAAACTCTAGTAAATTAAACATTGATTTTGGGATGAAGTTTACAACGTTCTGCTTTATTGACAAAATAAACTACAAGGTTAAAGTGGACATTTCAAGATTAAAGTCGACATTTCAATTTTTTATTCCCTGTGTCCCTAATTTTTTTCTCTCTACCCTAATACACTTTCATATGACACTCAGGTGGTGGGCTACTTTGATATCTGATAACTTCTTTTTATTTTGGGCACGGTTTGACTTTCTGAACTTGATCTTTCAAGTGCCTCCTTCACGCTGTATCAATTAATAACTTCCTTTTGTTAGCCACCCAATAGTATGTTTTATCTTGCCTCCACTACACTGAACAGGACCTCGATTTCACATTCACTGAAAATCTTTTTTTATACATGCTTTTGTCATTGTCTTTTAACAAAACACTGAATTGTGAATTTCCCCTTGGGATTAATAAAGTATTTATCTATCTATCTATCTGAAGAGAAGGGGCTATTTAAATTGATTTGCATCTTCAAATAAGCAAAATTCTGGAAGAAGTCGGGGTGGAGTTGTAGGTTTTAAACATGCATAAAAATTCATGTTGAATGGGATTTATAAAGGGAAGTCGTGGAACATTTGCTTTACATACAGTTTTATGCATCTGAATTTTTTGTGCATGTCAAAATTCCTCCAATTTTTCTGCAATAAAATTAAAGATCTAAATAATTCCACTAACATAAATCCATCATCCATTGATATCTTTCCCTGTCTTCCCATTCCATCCTGCTCCTTTTCTAAATTTTCACCAGTCACATCAGCATTTGTTAATGGCCTGCTTTGTAAAATGAGGCTGACTACTTGTGTACTGGACCCCATCCCCACCACACTTGTAAAACAAGTTTAAATTAAGTTTATAGACACACTTCATGCCATAATCCTGACTGTTACGACAATAATAAACTCCTCCCTCAGCACTGGGTTTGTGCCAGACACTTTTAAAATCACTTCTGTAACCCCAATGTTAAAAAGTCTGGTCTTGATGGTGGCAATCTTAACAATTTTCTGCCTATTTCCCACTTACCTTTCCTGTCAAATGTTCTTGAGCATGTTGCAGCTTCCCAACTCACCAAATACTTAACTTCTAATAATTTGATGGAACCCTTTCAATCTGGTTTCAGGGCGTGGCACAGCTGTGAAACTGCTCTGCTATGGGTAACCAATGATTTGCTTATGGCAGCAGAGTCCAGACAACCAGAATATCAATTCTGTTAGATCTCAGAGCAGCATTTGACACTCAGGTCAGATATGACATTCTACTGTCCAGAATAGAGAACATGCTGGGTATCTCTGGCACTGCCCTCCCTCCAGTGGTTCAAGTCCTATCTGACTGATAGACAAGAGTTTGTTATTATTGGCAACAGCTGATCCAGCTCAGCGCCAGTCACACAAGGAGTTCCTCAGGGCTCTGTCCTCAGCCTTCTGTATTTATATGCTTCTCCTTGGCCATATTATTCGTAGCTATGGACTGGGTTATCATTTTATGCAGATGATACTAAACTTTATTTCAATGTTAAAATGGAATTTCATCCGAGTTTTCTCAGCTTACAACTTGCCTCAGTGAACTTAAAACCTGTATGGAGCAGAACTTTTAAAATAAAATTGCAACAAAACTGAACTCCTGCAAATTGGGACTAAAATGTAACTTAATAAAATGAGCTCCTTCCCAGTCTATCTTGACGGTGATTTCATCAGACCTGCCTCTACTGTAAAGAATCTTGGTGCCATTTTTGATTCCTCCTTTTCTTATTTGCCCACATAAATCAGATTAAGAAACTTTCTTACTTTCACCTCCGTAACATATCCGTGTTCGCTCCTTCCTCTCCTTTTCTAATGCTGAGAAACTTGTCCCTGCTTTTATCACATCCCGCATTGATTATTGTAACTCGCTGTTGGCAGGTGCCCTTTCTAATCCTATATCACAGCTCCAGCTTATTTAAAACTCAGCTGCAAGAGTCCTTACTCAAACTAGCAACAGTGAGCAAATCACACCCATCCTGCTTCACCTTCACTGGCTCCCTGTGTCTTTCAGGATTGAATATCAAATTTTATTATGAACCTAAAAGGTTTAAATGGCCTTGCACCGGACTACATCAGTAACCTTCTAAATCACTCTGCTTCTGTTTGCCTACTAAGGTCCTCTGATTCTGGTAATCTTGTTGTGCCTCACAATAACCTACACTCTATGGGTGACAGCAGGGCCTTCAGCTCCATAGCACCCAGACTTTGGAATGACATCCCAAAATTTTTAGATCAGCAGACTCCATTCATTCTTTTAAAAAACAACTTAAAACTCATCTATTTAGGAAGGCATCTAACTTCACTTAACATTTTGCCCTTTCTTTCAGTTTACCTCTCTGTCCAGGTGCTCAGGATAATTTGTGTGTCTGTTATATCACAAATTAGGTTATTTGTTAGGTTTTTCTTTTAGTATTTTACTCTGGTTTATTGTCCTTTATTCTATTTAATGTTTTGTTATCTGTTTCATTGTTCTATTCAGGAAAACATTAGTATCCAATGTTACATATACTCTGTGAAGCGACTTGAGCATGGGAAAGGTGCTATATCAATAAAATGTATTATTATTATTATTATTATTATTATGTCCACATTTCTACTTTTGTCAGTAAGCAATGCATAGAAGCAATTAAAAATGCGAATAAAAGGTTAGGTTATATCATAAACACTGTTGAATTTAAGTTAAGGGACATTATACTCAAACTATATAATAGAGATACTGCATCTGGAGTATTGTGTGCAGTTCTGGTCATCACAGTACAAGAAAGACACAGCAGCATTTGAATCTGTGCACAGAATAACCAGATGCCTCCCATGACTTAAGGACATGTCCTACTGTGATAAACCCAAAGAATAATGTCTAATCTGATTAGAGGAGACTGTGTGGGGACCTCATCTAGTTATTTAAGATCCAGTATATCTCAAGGATATCAGTTGAAATTAAGAAGAAGTGAATTTATAACTGAAGCCAGGAAGCACTTCTTTATGTAATGAGTTGTGGGAATCTGGAACAAACTACTGAGACATGGACTTGAAGCAGAAACCTCGACAACCTTTAAGACTTCATGGCCAACATTTTAAGGTTTCCTACATCTTAACTCCAAAGCATGGATAGTTTTCTTGAAAAATATGCAATAATATTAACTGATGATCTGGAAATTTCTGTGACCAAATGTCACCCACTAATCTATTAGATGTGTCTACTTCAACAGTGAATTGTAGTGACGTGTTAGGGTGTCTCAGCACAGGAGCAGTAGCTATGAGAATTGTTATTCCATCAAATGCTTTTAAGCATTCGTTGGTCTCATCCTTTGTGAGTGATGGACATCTAAGATGGTGCTCAATGGCACCAATATTTATTTTACCTTTTTATCTATTCAAGATATCCTGTATTAACTAAAGAGGAATTCCTTACATATATATTAAAAACATAAGGAAGAATCCAAGGGGAGAGAAATAACTTGAAGAGAAGTATAAAACAGTGAAAGATCTACAGAAGTCAAAGCCAATTCCAAGTTCGGGTTCACGATACGGCCTACCACAGACTGAGCTTGAGGAGACAGGTGTAGGATCAGACAGGACCTCATGATGCAGTATCCAGTCTTGATGATAGCAAATGTGAGCAAATGTGTTGTATATCTGAACTAGGTAGGGCCTCGACATCCCGTCGTCAGCCACTACAAACAACACACACCCTGCGTGTCCACAGCATCAACTCTTTCTGGATATGTAACTCTGCCATCTCAGCACAGAGAAGACAAAAAGTGCTACCTGAGTTGAAGGTATTAATTACCACCCTCAGGGTAGATATAAAGAAGGTGTGATGGATGGCTGGGGATCTTGCCTGGCCAGGGAAGGGACATATGACCAGCAGTACCTCCCTGGGACACAAGAGGGCAGAGTCTGGGCATGAAGTACTGCAACTACACCAGGAGGTGCTACCAGAGGAAGAGCTGAGTTTATATGCAGCTCTTCCGCCACATCCGGAAGTGCAGCCAGATGTCAATCAGGAGACACCTGGAGCACTTCCAGGTGCAGTATAAAGGAAGCCACCTCACTTCATTAGGGGAGCCAGAGTTGGGAGGCAGGGAACAGAGCTTGCAGAGTGGAGTGGAGGTGGCAGAACGAAAGAGAAGAAGAAGGAGAAGAAAAGAAATGTGTATGGTGATGATTGATACACTGTGTGTGCTTTAGAAGAGAAAAAGAGAATAAACGTGTGTGCTTTGGGGCAATTGGTGTCCGTGTCTGCCTGTGTCCGGGTTCAAGTTCACAAGGATATAAACTGAACACACAGCAAAACAGATAAGCTGAAACAGAACATGAACTATCAGGAGGTGTGATTAAAATAACTTTGATGGAAAGTTAAAGGTAAATCTAGCAAACATGGATTGAAATACATATGACACTATGAAGAAAATGGAAAATCACCTAAGGTATAAATGCTAAAATAGTATTTTTACAGGAGACACACTTATTAAGAAAGGATCAGTTCTGGCTGCACAAAGACTGGCCTGGCCAAATATTCTATTCCAGCTTTAAAAAGAAAATTAGAGGTATAGGAATTATTATTCATAAAACTGTCTCATTTGTAGCATCAGATGCAATATCTAATTCTGAAGGGAGATATGTTATTGTGATGGGTAATTTATTTAACTGTAAAGTGATTTTGATAAATATTTATGCACCCAATGACGATGATAGGAATTCATGCAAAATGTATTTGCTTCCATTCCCAAAGTGAACACTCATAAAATTATAATGGCTGGGAACTTTAATTGTGTTTTAAATCCAGAGCTAAATAGGTCTCCTGTCACAGGGGCAAGGACATCTAACACCACAAAACAATTACACAGCTTGTAACTGACCACAATTTATCAGACTCCTGGAGATTTCTACTCACCAGTGTATCACTGCTACTCAAGAAATGATTATTTATTTGTAGATAACAACTTTTTGCCCATGATTAAATCTTGTAAGTACGACACTATTGTTATTTCTGACCAGCCCCTTAATTTTGGAGCTAAAATCACTATGCCCCACATACTCATCTTGCGGATGCCATCTTAATCCACTTTTATTAGCAGACGAGAACTTTACAGAATTTATATCCAAGCAAATCAATTGTTTTTAGAGACAACTACATCCTCAGAGGTTACTGCAGGAATACTCTGGGCAACCCTAAAGACCTTAACATTCGGGGTCATTTTTGCTAAATCGCTTGTAATTCGACCTCTCCAAATTAGAATCATTGCTGTTATTGAACTATCTGGAGTATAAACACATGTTTGGTCTCTTTGTAAAGGTCACATTCTCTAGTTTCACCCTTAGTAGTCAGAATCACTGTAGGTGTGACTGATCAAAAGTTATGCACATTAGAACTCACAAAAAAAACAAATTTTTTTGTTCTCGCCTAAGTTTTTTTATGAAAATAAAGGAAAATAAAGTTGCAGTAGGTAGGTGAGGACAGAAACACACAATGTACCAACAGAATAACTTGTTGACTACTCACATTTCAAATTTGAAAAGAATACCTGTAAAAATGACATTTTACACCAGTTTTATGTGGGCATGCCCAGGGGGTTTTTAGAGGCACCATTATCCACATTTTGGAACATATGGAAAAAGTGTAATAACTTTTGAATGCTTCAACCCACAGATATCAATGAGGGCTCTACTGAAAGCTTACACCTAAAGGAATCTATATCTACACACAGTGTCACTCTATTAGTTATAAAATAATAAAAACAATAAAAAATACACATTTCTATGTAAAAATAGTCAATACAAGTTATGAGCCAAAAATATATTTATATTTTTTATTTTTTACTTTTTTTTTTTTATAAAATGCACACAAACTATATATATTTCTTTTACAAACTTACAACACAGCTCAGCGTTTTTCCATGTGCCACTTGATGGCAGCAATCACTAGCAAGCAGAAAGCACAAGGCGTGGCACGCCGCTCTCCGCCATTACATGTCCCCTGTGCCGGTTGAATACTTTCGCAACGCGTAGCATGCATCTATTATTTAATCAAGCGTTTATTTACGTTTAAACTTCTACTTTTATTCATATTTAAACTGCGAAAAAACTTGGCGAAATCACAATAAACAACCACGCACCAACTCTGCAGACTGGCACAAATGCCACCTTCACGGCTGCGATTGTTTTTTTTACAAGTTAAGCATAGCAAGTCACATATCAAAATGCTCGTCTGCTCATTGGCTGTAAGTTTTGAGTGTCAGTCACAGTGTCCAATCAAACTGGTAGATTCTACCAGAGTTTGAAGCAGACGTCATCATCTAAAGCTTTCTGTGACACTGGTTGGCTATACGAGGTGCCAGTCAACCCCAGACCCGTCGTAATTGGCCAAGTTAGGTGTCGATCTGAAGCTAACACTTCCGCGAGCATTTATTTACGCTTCTCGGTACTTTAATTCATATTTAAAATGCGAAAAAACGTGGCGAAATCACAATAAACAACCACGAACCAACTCTGCAGATTGGCACAAATGCCACCTTCGCGCCGATTCTATCGGTTTGTTTACAAGTTAGCATAGCAAGTTACATATCAAAATGCTCGTCTGCTCATTGGCTGTAAGTTTTGAGTGTCAGTCACAGTGTCCAATCAAACTGGTAGATTCTACCAGAGTTTGAAGCAGACGTCATCATCTAAAGCTTTCTGTGACACTGGTTGGCTATACGAGGTGCCAGTCAACCCCAGACCCATCGTAAATGGCCAACTTAGGTGTCTTTCGAAAGCTAACACTTCCGTGTTTCATGCGGTAGCATGGTTATCGCCGACAGAAACAAATTACGTCTAATATGAGCAATATAAGTGAAAAAAAAATACTTAGGTGGTCTCAAGTTATGAAGCATTTTCTGGAGTTTTTGTCCCTTTGAGGATATATCGTGTGTTTTGGACCTAATCGTTTTACTGGATTATATTCGCTGGAGCCTTACGGACACAATGGGATCAATACTGCTCGGAAATATTGATGTTTGACTTGCTGGGGGTCTTCAAAGGTAGGCACAGTCAACTCTTAAAAGTATGTACTTCTCTGTAAAAAAGGCTTTAGTGTCAGTGCTGTGGTTGTTGTGTGTCAAAATGGTTTATATCATCGGAAAGACGAGACTTTGAAGTTTAATTTGATGGGTAGGGTGTCGAGATGTATGGCAGAGGGGCATGCACACATGGCTGTAACGTTTTTGAACCGCTGTTATGTCCGGGACGGGACGTGTGCTGTTAAGAGGTTAAGAAGACAGATTATCTCAAATCTTTACCACAAAAATAAATAGGAAACCAAGAAGGAATCAGAGCTAATTAACAAAATTACTTGAATAGATCAAGAACATGCCAGGTGTCCAACTGAGGCACTTCAAAGGAAAAGACAGGCTCTGTATACAGAGCTCAATGTCTTGACAACTAAAAACTAAACAACTCATTTTAAATCAAGACATCATTACTATGAACACGGAGAGAAAGCTAATAAGATCGTAGCTCAACAAATCCACAAGCAAGAATTTCACAGTGCAATTCCAGCAATCACTAGCACAAATGGAGACAAAATCATTGAACATAAATATATAATGCATACATTTAGAGACTACTACAAATCCTTATATTCTACTGAGATTAAAGTAGACAAGACACCATCTAATGAATTTCTGCATGCATTATAGAAACCACAAATAGATACTCAGTGCAGAGGAATTGGATAAACCTCTGGCCCTATCAGAATTACTAGATTCTATAAACTCACTACAGAGTGGGAAAGCAGCAGGCCCTGATGGCTACCCTGCCGATTTTATAAGAAATTCTCAACTCAACTAGCTCCCTTTCTATTAGCAACATTTACAGAAGCTAGAGAAAATAAAATTCTACCTCAAACTTTTCGACAAGCATTAATTACTGTTTTTCCTAAACAAAATAAGAAACCTTTTACAATGTTCATCTTCAATGTTCATCTTCATGTTCATCATGTCAATCTCAATTCTGAATAACGATGTTAAGATACTCTCCAAAGTCCTAGCTAGAAGGATGGAAAAAGTTTTGCCTTGGTAATATCACAAGACCAAACTGGATTTATTAAATCCAGACACTTATCTTCAATCCTCGATGCCTGTTTAATATAATATATTCACCCACAAACTCAAACCCCAGGAATATTATTATCGTTGGATAGAGAAAAAGCATTTAACATGGTTGAATGGAACTACATTTTACTACATTGGAGAAATTGGGGTTTGGCCCAAAAATATGTGCATGGATCAAAGTACTCTATACCAATCCAGAAGCTTCCAGTTTGTATTAACAATGTTAATTCAGATTACTTCAAAACAGAACGTGGTACCAGACTAGGATGCCTTGTCATCACTGCTTTTGCAAGCAAGACTTGTATAGATGATCAACCCTTCATCTCACTTTAGCTGGAAGAATTAACGTTGTTAAGATGAATATCCTTCTGAAGCTTCTCCTTTTATTGAAAAACATTCCAATATACATCAATAGATAATTTTTAAGAAATTAGATTCAATCATAGCCTCATTTATTTGGAATTCAAAACATCCACGTATCCAAAAGCGACCCTACAAAGACCAAAGGCAGAAGGTGGCATGGTTCTACCTAACTTTAAATTTTATTACTGGGCAGCAAACATACAAGCTATAAAAACATGGACATGGATACAAATAGATGAACATACACAGGCTGGGTCCGCAATAGAAATAAAATCCTACAGTACTTTTTTAAATTCCTTGCTTTGTACCCCTCTAAATACAAGTTATTGCCAATGTACTAACAACCCAATTGTGCTTCACTCAATCAGAAGATGGTAACAATGCAGGAAGTATTTTAAGATAGAAAAGGTTTTATCTGTCGCATCTCTCCACAATGTCTGCAAAACATTTGGGATTGAATCACTTAGAGATCTGTACACAGACAATGTTTTGCATCCTACAAATAATTACACTCCAAATTAAACTTACTAGCAACACATTTCTTTCACTACCTTCAAATTTGAAACTTTGTTAAACAGAACCTGCCCAATTTTCCTCACCTTCCACCTATCTCTATGCTGGAAAAAATATTGTTCAGTCTCGAGGACTCAGACATAATTTCGGTAATATATAAAACTATTTAACACTCCCTCCTTTTCAAAGATCCAAGAGGACAGTGGGAAGAGATCTCTCACTCAGTATCCCAGAACAGTAGTGGAAGGCAGCCATGCAGAGAATTCACTTGCGCTCCATATGCAAAGCATAGAATTATTCAAATTAAAATTATATATCGAGTACATCTGTCTCATTTAAAATTTTCCAAAATGTTTCCAGGGCAAGATTCAACCTGTGGACATTGCAATCAAGTTCCAGCCTCACTGGTCACATGTTTTGGGCCTGCACCAAATTAACATATATTTTGGACTAAAATCTTTAAACGCCTATCAGACAGTCTTGAGTCACAATTCCTCCTAACCCACTAACAGCTGTGTTTGGTTGGCTCACAGAGGGGCTTAAAGTGGAGGACAAACAAACTGTGATTCCTTTCACTAGACTATTGGCACACAGACTTATCTTAATCATCTTGAAGAATCCTAACTCTCCTCTTTTGAGTCAGTAGGTAACTGATGTTATATACTGCTTGAAACTGGAAAAATCAAATTCTCAGTTAGAGGATCTGTGCAGAACTTTTCAGAACCTGGCAGGATGTAATCAATAACATTCTAGAATAAGCTTTTAAATTGAGGAAGCAGGTTCTTCCCCTCTTTTACTCCATTTACCTTTTTAATTTATTAATACTCCTCTTCAAACTGCCACCTTATCGTGGTGGAGGGTTTGCGTGTGCAAATGATCCTAGGAGCTCTGTTGTCCTGGGCTCTATGCCCCTGGTAGGGTCACCTAAGGCAAACTAGTCCTAGGTGAGGATGAGACAAAGAGCAGTTCAATAGACCTTCTATGATGTATAAAAAATTTGGATGGCGTTTTCCCTCGCCCGGACGCGGGTCACCGGGCACCCCTCTGGAGCCAGGCCTGGAGGTGGGGCTCAATGGCGAGCACCTGGTGGCGGGCCTGCACCCATGGGGCTCGGCCGGGCACAGCCCAAAGAGGCAACGTGGGTCCCCTTCACATGGGCTCACAACCTATGGGAGGGGCCAAGGAGGTTGGGTGCAGTGTGAGTTGGGTGGTGGCGAAGGCGAGGACTTTGGTGGTCTGATCCTCGGCTACAGAAACGGTTTCTTGGGATGTGGAATGTCACCTCTCTGAAGGGGAAGGAGCCTGAGCTAGTGCGAGGTCGAGAGGTTCGGCTAGATATAGTTGGGCTCACCTCAATGCACACCTTGGACTCTGGAACCAATCTCGTTGAAAGGGGCTGAACTCTCTACCACTCTGGAGTTGCCACCGGTGAGAGGCACTGAGCGGGTGTGAGCAAACTTATTGCCGCCCAACTTGGAGCCTGTACAATGGGGTTTAACCTGGTGGACGAGAGGGTGGGGGGACGGGTCCTAACTGTTGTTTGTGCGTATGGCTGAACAGCAGTTTTGAGTACCCACCCTTTTAGAGTCCCTGAGGGGGTGCTAGAGGGCATGCCTTTGGGACTCCCTCGTACTGCTGGGAGACTTCAATGCTTATGTGGGCAATGACAGTGAGAATTGGAAGGGCATGACTGGAAGAAATGGCCTCCTCGATCTGAACCCGAGCGGTGTTTTGTTATTGGACTTCTGTGCTCATCACGGATTGTCCATAACGAACACCATGTTCAAGCATAGGGTGTTCATATGTGCACGTGGCACCAGGACACCCTTGGCCTCAGTTCGATGATTGACTTTGTGGTCGTGTCGTTGGACTTGCGGCCACATGTCTTGGACACTCGGTGAAGAGAGGGGCAGAGCTGTCAACTGATCACCACCTGGTGGTGAGTTGGCTTCGATGGTGGGGGAGGATGCCAGTCAGGCCTGGTAGGCCCAAACGTGTTGTGAGGGTCTGCTGGGAACGGCTGGCAGAGTCCCCTGTCAGAAGTAGCTTCAACTCCCACCTCCGGCAGAACTTCAAAAACGTCCCGAGGGAGGTGGGGGACATTGAGTCCGAATGGGCCATGTTCCGTGCCTCTATTGTTGAGGCGGCTGACCGGAGCTGTGGCCGTAAGGTGATCGGTGCCTGTCATGGCGGCAATCCCCGAACCCGTTAGTGGACACTGGCGTGTGGGATGCCGTCAAGCTGAAGAAAGAGTCCTACCAGACCCTTTTATTCTGTGGCACTCTGGAGGCAGCTACTAGGTACCGACAGGCCAATCGAAATGCGGCCGATGGTTGCTGAGGCAAAACTCAGGCATGGAAGGAGTTTGGGAGGCTATGGAGAACGACTTTGGATGGCTTCGAGGAGATTCGTCTCACGAGGGGAAGCAGTGCAGTGTCAACACTGTATATGGTGGGGATGGTGCGCTGCTGACCTCAACTCGGAACGTTGTGGGTCGGTGGGGGGAGTACTTCGAAGACCTCCTCAATCCCACTAACATGCCTTCCAATGAGGAAGCAGAGCCTGGGGACTCAAGGTGGGCTCCCCATCTGTGGCAGGGCCCCAGGGGTGGATGAGATACGCCCAGAGTTCCTCAAGGCTCTGGATGTTGTAGGACTGTCTTGGTTGACACGTCTCTGCAACATCGCATGGACATCGGGGACAGTGCTCCTGGATTGGCAGACCGGGGTGGTGGTCCCACTCTTTAAAAGGGGACGGAGGGTGCGTTTCAACTACAGAGGGATCACACTCCTCAGCCTCCCTGGAAAAGTCTATTCGGAGGTTCTGGAGAGGAGGGTCCATCGGATAGTCGAACCTCAGATTCAGGAGGAACAGTGTGGTTTTCGTCCTGGGCACGGAACAGTGGACCATTTCTACACCCTTAGCAGAATCCTGGAGGGTGCATGGGAGTTCGACCAAACTGTCAAAATGTGTTTTGTGGACTTGGAAAAGGCGTTCGACCGCGTCCCTCGGGGAATCCTGTGGGGGGTGCTCCTGGAGTATGGGATACCGAACCCCCTGATAAGAGCTGTTTGGTCCCTGTACAACCAGTATCAGAGCTTTGTCCGCATTGCCGACAGTAAGTCGAGCCCGTTTCCAGTGAGAGTTGGACTCTGCCAGTGCTGCCCTTTGTCACTGATTCTGTTCATAACTTTTATGGACAGAATTTCTAGGCGCAGCCAGGGTGTTGAGGGATCCGGTTTGGTGGACTCAGGATTGGGTCACTGCTTTTTGCAGATGATGTTGTCCTGTTTGCTTCATCAGGACGTGATCTTCAGCTCTCTCTGGATCAGTTCGCAGCTGAGTGTGAAGAGGCTGGGATGGGAATGAGCACCTCCAAATCCGAGCATGGTCCTCAGCCGGAAAAGGGTGGAGTGCCCTCTCAGGGTTGAGGGAGAGATCCTGCCCCAAGTGGAGGAGTTCAAGCATCTCGGGGTCTTGTTCACAAGTGAGGGAAGAATGGATCGTGAGATTGACAGGCAGATCGGTGCGGCGTCCACAGTGATGCAGGCTCTGCATCGGTCTGTTGTGGTGAAAAGGAGCTGAGCCCTAAGGCAAAGCTTTCAATTTACCAGTCGATCTACGTTCCTACACTCACCTATGGTCATGAGCTATGGGTAGTGACCGAAAGAACGATATCGCGAATACAAGCGGCTGAAATGAGTTTCCTCCGCAGGGTGTCTGGGCTTTCCCTTAAAGATAGGGTGAGAAGCTCAGTCATGCGGGAGGGGCTCAGAGTAGAGCCGCTGCTCCTCCGCATCAAGAGGAGTCACATGAGGTGGCTTGGGCATCTGATCAGGATGTCTCCTGGACGCCACCCTGGTGAGGTGTTCTGGGCACGTCCAACCGGGAGGAGGCCAGGAGGAAGACCCAGGACATGCTGTATGAACTATGTCTCCCGGCTGGCCTGGGAACGCCTTGGGATTAGCCTTGAAGAGCTAGAAGAAGTGGCTGGGGAGAGGGAAGTCTGGGTATCTCTGCTCAAGCTGCTCGCCCCTCGGATAAGCAGAAGAGGATGGATGGAATGATGGATAATTTATTATTTTATCTATTCATTTGTCTTTATCAGCATAAAGTTTTACACTGCTGGCCTAACTCTCTTTCACAGGGTGGGAGTTGATTTGTTTTGAACCTTTTTTTTTTTTTTTTTCTTTTTTATAACTTGAGTTATGTGTATGGAGTGCTATTTGATTTTAAAAATTCAATACAATTAAAAAAACCTGTTGTAGAATCCAAAAGCAAAGTGCTTTGTGATAAACTAGTAGAGTTTGAAGACAGATATGGAAGAAACAACAGCAGAATCAAAGGGCTTCCTGAAAAGCATGAAAGTTCTATCCCAGTTAAATCTGTAGCTGAATTATTTTCAAAAATAATAGCAGAAGATGTTAAATCTGACACTGAGATCTCAACTGCTTATGATAAACATGGATCAAATGCCTCAAAGCTGAGAAGCTTGACTGTCAGATTTGGCAACATATGGGATAAAATTTACCAATCTGTTGTTTGGAGGTGATTATTTGAAAAATGAGATGGATTTAGATTAGATTAGATAAACTTTATTAATCCAATGGGAAATTCAAATACATAGAGCAGCGGAAACATTAAATTATTAAATAAAAATTTAATGAATATCAGATGAAAGCACTGAACTGCCTGACAGTAGCAGGCAGAAAAGACCTGCAGAGGTGCTTTTTAGCTCACTTTGGTGGAATGAGCCTTTGGCTAAAAGTATTCAAGAGTACTCCTCCTAGATGGGATGGAGAGTATTTTCATGATGACATCCAATTTTGCCTCCATCCTCTTTTCCAGAACAGCTTCCAGTGTGTCCAGTGTTGGCCCTGTTATAGACTAGGCTTTCCTTACAAGTCTCTTCAGGTCTTTTGTTTTTGTCCTCAGGTTGTTTCCCCAGGAGACCTCAGTGTAGAACACCACACTACCTGCCATGCACTGGTAGGACATTTCCAGCAGCTTGCTTCATGCATCAGAAGACCCAAATCTCCTTAGCAAGTTCAGTCTGCTCTGGCCCTTCTTGTTCAGCGCCACTGTGTGGTCAGAAAATTCCAGTTTGTTGTTTATGTGGACCCCAGGTCCTTGTAACTCTGCATCACTTCCATGTTCTTCCCCTGGATGGTGACTACTAACTGAGCTTCATTCTACAGCATCAAACAGCACTTACACAAAGCTGAAATTAGATCTCACTTCTTGTTTCCAGCAACAGTAAAAGTAACAGTCTTGGGCCAATTCAGTATCTTTAGTTCTCCCAAAGTAGAAGTTAATTAGGTAAAACACTGATTGTGACATCCTTTAAAATGTGAACAGAAGTCATGTTGTGTGTTTTATATGCAAGAAGGCATCTGCTTATGGCTTGGCTGATCTTTAATATAATGCAGTTTTAACATTTTAAACACTTTTCAGTTACTATATTGTAGTCTATTGTATTAAATATACGTGCTTATGCACAACCATTAATTAACTGAAAGTGACAGAAGATTTAGCACAAGTGCATATAGGGGCTTGTAGTGAATGAAACAATTTTAACTCCAGGTGCTTTTGGTGACACTACAGAGGTGGAAGATAAAGCGAATAGACACTCTGTATAATGCTTATAAAACACATCATTACACAAAAGTATCTATTGCATTTGAACAGAACTACTTGGTTGCTCATTTTGTTTCTTCTTCTCACAGGAGACTGTTTAACATCAGTCCCTCATTATTTCTGGATTGTACTATCATAAGATATCCCAGTGACATCCATACAACACTGCTGAGAGGGTTTGTTTTGTGTTGGATGTGCCCTGTGTCAGCATGTCTGACTGGGACTCTGTGAAGGGTGGTCTGACCTCATTTGAGGATCAAAATGAGGGAGCTTGTGGAGAGAGAGTGACTTACCATGTTTCTATTCCTTTTACCCCACGATTGTAAGTGCCAGCATAATGACAAGCGCCTTAACCATACTACCTGGCAATAACAATATGAAATCAGCGTTAAAGATAAGTCTTGAAATAACTCACTCCTTTTACGAAGGTCGGAAATACGGTGCTGATTTGTCAGCTGACCTCGTCTTTGGCTGGTGTTAGACAAGCACAGAAACTCAGCTCAGTGTGTCCTTGGAGATCTGCGACACTTTAGAGTTTGTCCAATGACATTTGATTTGTGGCCCTGGTCACTTATACAGTATGTCACACTCATTTGTACACATTTTACTTTAGAAGTTGATTATCACCACGTCTTTGAGTACTTGACTTAAAAATGTGAAGTCAGCTAACACTTTTAAAGACTTAACAGCATTAAAATGAACAGAGAATCAGCACCAAGAGCAGGTAGCTCAGCCATGTGCTCAGATTTTCACCCTGGTCCCTGATGTGTGTCTAACTGCTGTGCTACTGTCCTGTTCATGTCTCTTCACACCTTCTCAGGCTGACTGACAGCTCATGTCCGCCTCCTCTGTCATTTTGGCCAATCCTGATTCCCAGTTCCCTGGCCCAGTGGCTGGGGTGCCACACTTGACATCCCAGTGACGCAGATTCAGTTCCTTCCTGTCACATGCTGTGTGACCCTGAGTGAGTCACTTCACCTGTCTGTGCTCACAGTAAGAATACAAGGAGAGAGTTAGACATGTAAAGTAACTTTGGATTGAAAAGGCACTATATAAAATAAAGGGGATGGCTTTGTGTCTTTTCATATTTTTTATCTGGAATGTCTTTATCAATATTTGCACACAAATTCTAATTTGTAAACTGTGTGCATTTGTCCACTTTGTCACAGTGACACTCAAACACATTTTATTTTTCATTTCATTTTGATTTTGCTATGTCTTAATATTTTATACTGTCTTATTATTTCATTTTTTTAATTTGTGCTTAAGTGGCCATGAAGAGTGGAGGCCTGTCCAGGGTCCAAACTCTTTACTGACCACCAAAGCTCTTCGGTCCACCATGTCTGTGACAGCTGGTGTGTTCAGTGGTATTGAGAGAGACCCTCGCTATGACACAACAAGCCCGTCACCTTGAACCTGTGTCACCAGCTGGCTAAGTGGAGTTTGTCAATTGAGCTCAGGTGGCTGATAGGCCTTAGAGAAGATGACTGGACAGAGTGGAGCATCAACAGTGACCCTCTGTGTGTCCCTACTGGACTGGACTGTCATGTCCTCCCGTGTCCCATCACCTCTCCCTTGTCACTTATTTATCTTTGGGCTCGTTGTGTTTATTTCTCCTCTTGTTTGTGTTGTTAGTTTGTGACTAGCGCTCTATAAAATAAAGGCTGACCGATTTACAGCTGCTGTCACTGAACATCTAAAGAGGCTGACATTTGTAAATGGCCTCCTGTCAATCATTTCAGTTGAGTCCTCACCCTGAGTCCTGAATGATGGACAGAAATATGAGTTTGGCATCTGAACACTTAAGTGGAGGAGAAGGTCAGTCCTGCCATGTGAGACTTCTGTCCAGCGTGACGGCTGACATCCTTTCATCACTCAGGGTAACCTGTCAGAAAGAAGATGCTTCAGGTATATAGCGCCTTGAAGGGCAGCATTGGTGTGTGAGTTCAAATTGTATTTCGGTTCAAATGCTAGCAGCAGCCTGCTGTTCAGTGACAACCTGAGCATCCAGCTCTGATTTTAGTCATCATCTCACTTAATTAGACCCCGGAAGGTCAGTCTGTCCATATATCCTCACTTCTCTCTCTTCTTCTCCACAGCCTGTCTTCATGTCATCTCACCCCCACATGCTGCTCAGCTCTCTTCTCAGCTCTTTCTTCTCCACACTCACGACTGACTGAACTGAACCTGAGCAACAATGAGAACCTGGGGACTCAGGAGTGAATCAGCTGTGTGAGGGGCTGAGGAGTGAAAACTGCAAATTAGAGAAACTGAAGTAAGTGAACAACAAGTGGGTGTTTGTGTCTGTGTGTGTTTGTTAAATTTTCTTTTTCTGACTCTTTATGTTCCACATATTCACAATGAACCATAGGGGACTGCAGGTTTTCTTCTGTCTTCACCTTGACGGTAATGGGCAGGTAACCCTGAATCTTAGAGGGCCACTTATAAAACACATGGAGTGTAGCAAACAATTTTAAAGATAAAGAAACCAAATAATCAATAATTAAAACATAACAAAATAAACAAAAAGGTGGCCTTTGAATCCCAGCCAGGAGAAGAACCCATGCTGAAAAATAATGCATCCATTGTCACCTGTTCAATTCATAAAACTCCTCTGATCTCCTTACTAAAGTTTTTAAAGTCACTAAACCAGAATAAGATGGAGGGTCAGGGGGCAGTAGAAGTGACCAGAGTGAAAATGGACAAAGAGGAGGCGACAACTGGAGCTGGACTGAGGTGACAAATAGGAACAGACAGAGTGGGACATTAAAGAATAGGAGAGCAAGAGAAGGAGAGAAACAGATATAAGAGAAAAGAGAAGTAAAATGAGACATGAAACAGAGATCAGCCAGTCAATAACAACATGAAAAGTCACAGGAGGAGAGTCAAAACGATTAGAATTTAAGTGAGTGTGCACAGTAAAGTGAGACACAGGAGGTGACCACAGGTAGACAGACAACTCTGCAGGTGTCCATCATTACTGGCGAGTCTTCTATGAAGGTCACTTTCTATCAAAAATAGTCAGTAAAACAAGACAAAGGCCATAGATCTGTTGAGGAGGTGCACTGAAATAGTCAGAGGGCTTAGACACCAATAGGCCTACACAAATTATGTGACATGTCCAGAGACACTGAGAAGAATTCCTGGAAGGTGACGTGTCACTGAGGTACTGTAGAGTGTGAAGTGACGCTCTCTTGTGTTTGTACCTCACACTTGTGTTTCTTGTGGACATTTAAAAGAAACATTTCCTGTCACACTCACCTTGTGCTCCCCTGTCACTCTGGTCACTCCGTCATAATCTATACTAATAAAAGGCAAAGCCCTCACTGACTGACTGACTCACTGACTCATAACTAATTCTCCAACTTCCCATGTAGGTAGAAGGCTGAAATTTGGCAGGCTCATTCATTACAGCTTACTTAAAAAGTTAAGCAGGTTTCATTTTGAAATTCTACTCATACGGTCATAACTGAATCCTACTTGCGTACATATATACGGCCATAGCCTGCAGCTTGGTCACCGTGTGAGGCGGCGTTGTATCCCCATCCCAACACCTCCCACGTAGTTGGCTGCCTACCCATATAAGGCCGTCCGTCAGCAGCAATCCAATAGACAAACTGCCGCTAAATATTCGCAGGCAAATCAAAAGTTAAAACTAGGAATGCCTGTTAAACATCTTAGATTCACGAGTAGCGATTTGGGTGGTAAGATGTTTATCGATGTGATCACTGTAATATTTATATATCATCGAAATGTATTATTATCAGGCATGGTTTAGGCACCTATGTCATCAGGAAGGCACCAGAAAAAGGGACCTCAAGGTTACTATTATGGAAGTTAATTTAGAGCACGGATGCCGTGAATGTAAAAGCTGTAATAGATAAAGTTCCCCTGCATACTTTAAAAAAGTCTCACCATCATTTCATTTTTCACAATTTGTGAAAACAAGACATGGTGTCAGAATAGAGGACAGTCATGGATTTTGTTGGAGTTCCCTCATCACGAATTGACTGGGATTTTCTTAACCTGCCGAAGAATGGAAAAGTTCCGACAGCAGGTGGAGCTGATGTTTTCTGGGGCACTAAAGGCAAAGACGAGAGTAAGAAATGCAGCTACCTGTTCCCGTGGACTGGGGAAAAAGGAAAAGACATTTTTAACACATGGACTCTCACCCAGGAGGAAGCCAAGGTACTGAAAACTTATTATGACAATTTTGAGGCATTTGTCATGTCTAAGTCCTCACAGGTGGCGCAGTGGTAGTGCTGCTGCTTTGCAGTAAGGAGACTGTGGAAGATTGTGGGTTAGCTTCCCGGTTCCTCCCTGTGTGGATAGCGCTTTGAGTACTGAGAAAAGCGCTATATAAATGTAATTTATTATTATTAATACGATACTAACGAGATACAAGTTTAATGAGATGGCGCGGGGTATAAACGAGACTTTTGATCACTTTGTAATGGAGTTAAAATTGCTGATGAAGGACTGTGCTTATGCAAACGAAAATGAGATGGTCAGGGATAGACTAGTGTTTGGCACAAACTCAGCGAAGTCTTGAGACAAGCGTTTAAGTGCCAGGTCTGAACTAACATTAAATAAAGCCGTGGACATGCAAGATGCATGCGAGATAGCACAAGCACAGCTGAGAACCTTCGATGCATGTACTCCGAACGGCTCACATGAACTGACTGAATGCAGTACGTAGACAACAAGCAAGAGCTCCAAAAGCGCTGCACACAAAATGCATTACACAATTGAGAAGGCAGCAAAAGAATACGAAGCAGGTGACGCATACAAGCATATTCATAAGTGCAGCTACTGTGGAAACAAAGCACACGGTGGAAAAAGTCAATGTCCAGCTAAAGGAAGACAGTGTAAAAATGTGGTAAATTGAACCACTTCGCTGAAGTTTGCAGGACTGGGAAAGGTAAACCCGTGCATGCAGTGTGTGATGTCTCAAATAAAGAGAAAGACGAGCTGTTTATTGATGCAGTTAGAAACGAACAACCATCTGAAGCTGAACAAGCCTTTGCAGACATATCAATAGGAAAGCAAGGTGTAAGGCTTAAGTTTAAATTAAGTTCATAGACACGCTGCCGCTAAATATTCGTAGGCAAATCCACAACTTAATACCGGGAATGCCTGTTAAACATCTTAGGTTCATGAGTACCGAATTTGGGTAGTGAACACTTCGATGAATGAAACCTGTTATCTTTACAACGGTTGACAAACACGAAATGTAACTTGAACACAACACATCCTCCAAATACGAACCTGATTGAAAGAAATAATGATAATCAAATCCTTGATGACAGCAACACTCATAACAGTCACAAAACAATTACATTGACAATCATGTTATATTATTTTTAAAATGTTTTCTTTTCTTTTCATAACTTCTTTAAAACACTACTTCTCCTGCGAAGCAGGTATTTTGCTAGTTCTTAATAAAGTATCTGCTTTTCTATTTTTCTAAACTGTGTGACATGTAATGCAGAAATCACACTTGCTTGTGCTGTTTAATCATTTAGCATTTTAAATCCTCTAAGTTTTTATGATCAGCGTTGTTGTGGTGTGAAATTTTGCATACAAGATAATAAACATTTTGTATGTCTTTATTTGTAACTTAGGCAAAGCAATGTAATATTAGTATTTCATTAATGGGAAGAATTCATTTTACCACCCCTCCAGGACTAATTCAGGATAGTGAAATTTACGACAGGGTTGGGAGAAATGCCTAAAACACGTTTGGCCAGTGATTCTCAGCAGGGTTCTCTCAGTCAGCCTCCACAGGAAAGACAATCTACCGAGCTGGCAAGTGTCACCTTAACAGATGGTTTTGGGGCAGGTATGAAGATGTTCTGTACTTTATTGGTCTGAAGTATTGCGGTATGGAATTGGCTTGTATCAGAAGCCTTTAAGTACCAGGACTCCATATTGGCTGTAGGGGTTGGACAGAAGATCTATAAATTGCTTGCTTTACCCAGCTCTCTTTCTTACCAAACTGATGAAATAGCATCTCACGCCATGAACTGAAAAGGACAACACAATGAAGAACACAACTTGGCAGCCACATTAAGACAGGCATGTGGCCTGTTCTGAAGAAAGCTGACCACAAATGAAGACTTAACTAGAGACATTTAAAGTAACTAACAAGTCTATTTGCCTGACTCTAATCACCAGAATTTATCAGGTTGTATGGTTGCCAGTTTTCACTTGCATATAATTTGAATATTGTTATTATTTATGAATATTATCAATAATACATTATTTAAAGTGTAACTTAACTCTTGCTTGTCTTTTACTACACCTAATTGCCTGAGGTTATAGATGTATAGATTGTCCTTCCGTCCGTGAGTGCTACGCAGGCGCTGAGTTTCTCACACACCCGTCCATTTTGCAATGCACGATGGGATTTGTAGTTTCGTTTTTCCAGGTAAAGATGATTTTCTACTCCAGACTGTGCGATATCTTCTTCTTCTTTCTTACTATATAAGCGGTCGGGATTGTCCTTCCGTCCCATGAGTGGAAAGCGTGGCGGTATTCTGTTTATCATAGACTTACTACTTGCAGCTTCTGGTGCTCCCATCGTTCCTTGCTTTTGTGCGATGCGCTGGAAAAATAGACAAAATTATGTCTCTGGAAATAATTAACGTTGATGGAGTACAAATGCCTCACCGCGTAGTAAATATCAGGGGTTCAAAAGGGCGACCTCAATATAGAAAAAAGTTTAAATTTCATCACAAAAATAACAGAAACTACGAGTATTAAAGTAATACCGCTCAAATGCAATATAACCAAATTAATGAGTTTGTATCAAATATCAAATTGATCTTCATATTGAATTGCCTTAAGAAGTGGTCAACTTAAAAGTCGGTCGCCTTAAAAGGCGGGTCAGCCTAGTACCTTATAAACAGTGGTAAGTCTGGGATATTGGAGGCATTGTGATAAAGGCTACACGTTACTAATACAAAAGGGAAAGTAGAGAAAAATATTTCCCATTACCAAGACAAAACGACCGTGTATAATAAAAGGACACACAGCACCTTCACACCAATGGTGACACTCCTCAAGGGACAACTGTCATGGCCAACAGTTTCTGCTTTACTACATTAGAATTATTTTCAGTTTTCATGAAAAATATGTCCAAAGGTGAACATGACTTGTGTCTGAATGTTTTGTGACAGAATCCCACGCACTTCTATTTCAGATGTGTCTGCTTCACTAGTGAATTATAGCGCCATGTCAGGATAGCTCAGAACAGGAGCAAAAGAGACATCTTTAAACAATCAAAGGCTTCTTGAGCTTCAGGATTTCACACAAATATCAAGGAGTTTATTAGTGGACTGTGTAACATGCGGCCAGGGCTCGTAGCCAGAGTGTTACCTCCCTGAGACACTAGATGGTAACCCCCTGGGTTGCAGCAGTGCCTCGGACTCCTGCAGGGTTTCATGGGAGTTGGAGTTTGGTGCATCCCTGTTGGGACCCGCAGGCCGCCAGGGGTACTGCAGTAGGAGCTGCTGAGCCCTTATGGGCAGTTCTTCCACTACACCCAGAGGTGCTGCCGGAAACGAGTAATCAAGCACCTGGAGCATTCTGGGTGCGCTATAAAAGGAGCCAGCAGCCACTACTCAGGGAGCCAGAGTTGGGAGGAGGGAGGCAAAGCTTGATCCGAGGAGTGAATGAGGAGAAGGAAAAGAGTGAAGAAAGAGCCTTGAGGTATTGTGCTGTGCTTGTGCTGGCACTGTGTTATACTTATGGGGAATGGGGAAAGTGTTTCGAACAAAGAAAAAGAAAAATAAAACTTGTGTGCCATGAACTTGTGTCCTGTGTGTCTGTGTTGGGATAAACTGGCAGTGCCAGCCTGGTGGGCTACAACTGGTAATTGGTGAGATAACAGCACTAAAGATATTCATGAAGTGATAATAGGAATTCACCAAGCTGACAAACTGTGGGATTTTTATAACATTTTGTGGAGGACTCCAATTCAGGATGGCTGAAACGTTATTGATGTCCAAAGATAAACTTTTGTGTAACACTTTAGACCCAAGAAAGATGACCTGTTCCCTTTGAAATTTTTTCTCATTACACAAAGGGATGTTTGTTGTTCTGAGTCTGAGAGAACATCCTTTACATTTTTAATGTGTGATTTTATGTTTTTCAAGAATATCAAAGTTTGATCTGTCTATCCTAACACATCAATTCCTAACATAACCTTAAAATGTCCTTCACAGATGAATGAAATGCCGCTGGGTTGTCAGCTCACACAAAGGGCATTATCCTGTTTTCATTGTGCCCACTGGTAGAATTCCAAATGGTTTAACATTCATCTTCCTCCTTGCTGTCAATAAAATAATCACTTCTTAAATGAAATTCAGTAAATTTAGTAGAACAAGTTACTTGATTCAATATGACAGAGATGAGGGAATGGGATAATTACTTTTATCTGTAATTTGATTTAGTTCATTATAATTATTACATGGCTACAGACCAATATGTTTTCTTTTTTTACAACAAATTGTACTCTTGTTTAATGTAATATATTCACCTGCAAAATCAATCACCCAAGAGATATTATTATCGTTGGATGCAGAAAAGCATTTGATATGATTGACTGGAACTACCTTTTCACTACATTGGAGAAATTTGGGTTTGGTCCGAATATTTGTGCATGGATCAAACTATTGTGTACCAATTCCGAAGCTAAAGTTTGTATTAATAACATTTGTTCAGACTACTTTAAACTAGGACATGGTACCAGACAAGAATGCCCCTTGTCACCACTGCTATTTCAATTGCCACTGAACCACTAGCGGTTCACTGTCGAAATGCTGATCAGATAAATGGGATTATCAGAGAAGGACTGGAACAGAAAATTTCTCTATATGCAGATAGTATTAGGGTGTTGTACCGTGTTAGCCATTATGAATGTAGAGAAAAGCCAAGCAAAATGACATATTTTTTGACTAACTAAAAAGATTACAATATGCAAGCTTTTGAAGCAACTCAGGCCAAGATGTAATTGCATCTTGCCTGAAGAAGGGATTTGTATTGAAAGCAAACTTTATTTAAGCACTGTGTTTGAACCAGAATTGAACAACATAAGAGATTAGCAATATGAACACGCCAGCGCGTGTGTATGTGCGTCTGTGAGTCTCCACAGTACATAAGAAACACGTCACCACGTCATGATAGTAAACACTTTGCAATGCTTAGAACCAGAAATACACAAAATGAATAGGTGGAAACGAACAAGCAGTGTGTGTGTGTGTGTGTGTGCATCTCCACAGCACATGAGGGACATGTCAACACAGTGGGCTTTATGCAAATGAATTTTGCACATTTCACTCAGGTCCTGCTCATTTTGACATCATCAGATGGCCTGTAGACCTGGCACCTCTTCCCCTTCCCTCTTCCTCAAGCAGCAACCTAGAACAAAAGAGAACGATGATTGCTTTGTTTTTCAGCTGATCCCAAGACACAACATGCTCACACACACACACACACGCACAGCTCACTCACTGGTGTACTTGGTGAAGTCCTCTCCTGGATCTCCCTCACTGTAGCTGCAGCAGCTGGGGTCCTTGTCCTGTGCTGCCTCTGTTGTACATGCAGTACCACAAGCGCCTTCCCAGCTCCTCAAGGGAGATGCCCCTCTTGTATGGCTTTGACACATTGCACTCAGGAAAGATCTCCGTCCAAATGACAAATGTGTTGTAGGCTGTGTGGAGCCGACCCGGACACAGACAGGCAGACATGTTGTTTGTCACCACCACACGTTTATTATTTACACTATATACAATAATAAGGTCACTCAGACCCAGTTCAATTAGTGCACAAACCCTAAACACACAGTCCTGGCCACAAAATGCCTCTCGGGAGGGAGAAGGCCCCTTTATATGCTCCTGGATGAGCTCCAGGTGGTTCCCGACACTCCCCGTTGGCCACGTCCCAGCATGGCGGAAGTGCCGGCAGTATCCCGGCAGCTCTCCGGGTGTCCTTCTAATTCTCCCCAGCTCTTCCGGGTGTGGCGGAAGTGCTGGGGTAACAGGTCCCAAGGCATTGGGGCGCCTCCTGGCGGTGACCACGGGCCCCTGCAGGGTGGGCCTTCCATGCCCTCAACCCATGGCCCCAAAGCAACCAAGAAGGCGGCCCCACGTGATCCAGGGTGGGCACAGACCCACATCCGGTCCCTCACGGCGTCCCGCCGGGTCGTGCCCTGGCATCCCTGACAGCTGATACATCAATCATGTTGTTAAAGACCAGCGCTTAGCCATTCGCTTGGTGCTATAGGACCCTGTGACTTTATAAGAGGGTGGCATTGATGGTTTCTGGTTCTTTTGTGTGTTCATTTCAGCTTTCTTGTGCAAAGTGCTCATGAGCACAACATTTTTCCCCTTTTGGGCCAGTAAGACACTAGCGCTATGGTGTCTTTGAAGCCAAACATGGAAGACTGAGGGTTCCTGTTCTTGATTACCAGCAGTTCATCAGGGAGTTCAGCCTTGTTCTTTCAGACCATTCCAACCATTGTGAGCTGCTGACCCAAGTTGTAGCTTGTGAACAAAATGTCGCAGGTTATGTTGTGGCCCCTGAGATATCAAGCCATATCAAGCACGACCCTTGTACCCTGATTCTTCTCTGGGGTCCTCCAACCAGCTTTCCAGTGTAAACCTGCAAGTTCAATGCATTGCTGGTGTTTGCATTACATGCTGCCCAGATTATTATGCCGTATTTTTGGAGGGCATATATTGCCTAAAAGGGCAGCGACCTCTGAATGCCACTAGCCTTTCATCCACTGTGACATTATGTCCCAGGGTTATAGAGTAGTGGAAGCTGCTCTAGCCACTTGTCCCACACTGTCCTAATAGCTGCCAGCTTATCTCTCGATTATCAAATTGGATTACTCAGGAGAAAATATAAAACGTCTCCAGAGACAATGTGGCACATAAAATAGGGCCTGCCTGTCTCTGCATCCCACAGACTGGTTGTTGATTCATCAGTTGACTTATAGACGCCAGCCAGGATGAGGACCCCAAATATGCATGTATAATAAATGCATTTTCTCCAGCTTCTTCCAATTCTCCCCAAAATGTGCCTTTCTTCTAGATGAGTCATTTCGAGAATGATTTTCTGTATTGAGTTGGGCATGACCAGCTCAAAAGCTGACTTGATGTCTGTCTGTCACAGTCACTGCCATCCTAGTGGGCCCTGGCACTGTCTATATTATGTTTTCTGCAGACAGTTTTGCCTGACGTATATTTGGGGATGAAAACCTCTGTATTTCACCATTTTTGATGTGAACGTCTTGCTTGGAGGAATATGAATAGCAGTTTCCGCATTTGGTTCATAATCAGAATCATCAGACTCGGAATTGGCCTCAATATGGTCTTCATCTCCAGACACATCCTCCTCAATTTCACTGTCATAATCTAAGATGAGTTCCAGAGCCTCCAGGGCTGTCACCTGTTTACTTCTGCTGCTCATTCTGTAAAGCTCTGACAGAGAGGAGGATATCATATGTAGCTGCAGAGTGTAATGTTGGTAGGACTCCCTTACAGAGAATCTTTATGTGTTTTGCTCCTCACCTGCCAAGTGTCCATTCAATGTAATGGAGTTTGGCTACAGGAGCAGAAAAAGATCAAAAGTCATAACAACATCTGCATTCTCACACTTTACAGATGAGGTCAATCAAATAGAAAGAGGGTCTGTGTGTGTGTGTAATTGGGGTAAAATATGTCTCACAGATGTAAAGAAACAAATAGCATTTGACACTTTGACTGCTGGGTCAAATTGACCTGAATAGTATCTGTGTAATATAAACATGCAAGGGGTTGCAATGATGTGAAATGATCCATTTTCATTTTATATGTTGATTACACTTATTAAGTCAATAAGAAGAAGTTTCATACTGAAAAATATTTTTAACTACTTTTTTAGATTTTGTAACTTTAAAATGTGTCAATTTGACCTGCAACATAACATCCTTTTCTAAATTCTCTTTTCTATAATATTCCATATCTTCTCCCTCTGGTTTAGATAAAGCATAAATCTTCTCTTTAGGTAATGGAACCCTGCTAATAATTCAGTTCAATATTGGTTGATGTGCTAGTAATTCTGGACATCTGAGATGATTGCGACATGAAGAAGTTTCGAGTTTCATAATTATTTTTCTTATTGTAGTTTAAGTGGACTTTGATGATTTCCAAGTGGGCTCACTGTCCACAGACAACACTAGAGGTTTAAATGTAAATGAACAGTTTTTATTTACAGTTGTTTCACTAAAGAGGAGCTCATAAACATCCGTGCTGCTCCTGAATCGATTATCACCATGATGTCTTTATTTGAGATGCAAACAAGGGTCATTAAAGAGCGGTTTGACTACGAGGACCCATCACACCATCTCTCATGTCAAGTGGGCATTTTAATTTACCTGCAACTTGTGATATTCAGCTACCTCAGTAACCACAATAGAAACTTCATTTTTATGTAATAGCATGATTATTATTATCATTATTACGCTCTGCAATATTACCTAAGGTTACATGTAGATAGATAGATAGATAGATAGATAGATAGATAGATAGATAGATAGATAGATAGATAGATAGATAGATAGATAGATAGATAGATAGATAGAAAAGCTGACATCTCTTTTATTGGCACTCCTGGTACAACAGAACCATAGCATCCAGGCTCAGGGACACTCATGTCACCCTCTTAGGCCACAGGATCTTACTTGAACCCAAGTCTTCCACAGCAGGCACTGCATTATATACAAATCACTTTTGAATTGTACATCTTTGCGTGAAGTGTTCAAATACGACTGTGGGGAGAATGCACAACCAGATTCCATGTCTTAGTGGTGAATGGGAAAGCATGAGAATGAATGAGCTGAGGAAGGCACTCCAAAGAGTTTATTTTTGAATTATATACAGCACCCCTGATTGGATAATAATAATAATAGTTTAGTCTGTGTAACAAGTAGCTAGGAGTTGCTGGAGAATGTAACAAAGTAAAAAGTACACTATTTGACCTTTAAAATGTTGTGAGGTAAAAATACAAGCAGCTATGAATGAAATTTACTCAAGTAAAATACAAATAGCTGAAAAATGAACTTAAGTAAAGTAACAAAGTAGTCGTACTTCATGATTTTACACCTCTGGTCTTGAGTTAACTGGAAACGTTTGGCGTTTGTGGAACTGACTGAACCTCGATTGGAAAACAAAGCCTCTTCAAATATGACGTCATCAACTAAGTCTTGATTTCATAAACGTGCTTTGAGGAATACCAGCCTGCAGGACTGACTGATGGCGTGTTGTCAGATACTCAGGGATTTTTTTAAGACATCCTGGACAAACACACTTGAACTGTCATATGGGAAAGTACGTCCTCCATCACAGAGCCAAGAGTAATAATAATAATAATAATAATAATAATAATAATAATAATCATCATCATGATGATGATGATGACTACTGACGTGACTTCTCACTGACATTGTGTTTGTGCTGCTCCTTCACTGTCAGGTGACTCTTGTTCTTCATTTGTCTCCTGTGTTTATCAAATGACATCAAATGTATGAATTCTCTGTGACCAATGGCCTTTGGTATACATTCAGAACTTGAACCCATGTCTATTGATTTAATATTTTTTAACATTGTATCTGAATATTTATATTGTGTGTAAAAGTTCATAAAGCGCCTGTCATATTTAGTTCTCTCACTTTCTGTCCATTGTCCTGAGCACGATAATTTACTGAAAAAGACATCCGAGAAAAGACAAAAGTCATTCCTGAAGAAATAATCAGCTGTGAGAAATTCAAACAGTGAGGACACAAAGATGGCAGTCATGTGACACAACCCCCCCCGCAACCTGTCTAGTCATGTGATGAAGTGCTGTGTAGTTCCAGTCCTTGCCAGCAGATGACGATGTCAGCACAGCACTCATTCATTTGAGCAAATCTCTTCAGCTGAATGTGCAGAGCTGGGAATGGACAGCAGTGGTCAGCAGTCATGGGGGTCACTTCACTGTCTACTCAGACAAAGAGACCCTCACACCATCTCTGTGCTGGGCTTTGGGATGCTGACCATCTGTAGAAAGATTAAGAAAACTGAACTCAACACCACTGAGGCCTTTAGTAGATGGAAGTCAGCTGATCAATGGCACCAGTCAGTAAGTGTGGTCTGAATGGCTGAGAACAGAAGTGTCACATGTCAATCGTGTCCTCACTGTGCATTATGTCATTGATATAAAACACAGGTCTAGTCTAGTCTAATCGAGGTGTCACAATAGTGTTCTCATTATCTAATCTGGGTGGCATCTTGACAGTTAAAGTGACCTCATGTCCTGGTTGGTGAATGACAGACAGAATTCTGAGTTTCTCACCAACTGTGACAACTCCATCAGGACTCTCATGTGGAGAACAATGTAACTTGGGAGACCACCTTTCACCAGTCAGGATTACTTGAAGAACAAAAGACATACAGACATGCAGAACCTTTATGGTCAGCATTGGTCTTGGATTCAAAAGGGTTTCAGTTCAACTACGAGAAGGTCAGTGACACACTTGAGTGTCCAGCTCTGCTTGTAGTTGCCATGTCACTTATTGAGACCCTAGGCTATATGTGTTTATATTTCTAGAGAACTGAAAGACAAACAGACAATTTTAGATGATATACTGATGAGACTTCTCATCTGCTCTTCTTGCTTCTTTTGACGTTTTATATTATTCCCAAGATGCTCTTACGTCTGCTGTGGTCAGTGCGTCACTATGGATGGACGCCATGGTCAGCACAATCAGTGAGGTCTCATTCTTTGTGACAACTGGCAGGACATTTGCTTGGGTTACTCTGGTGTTGTGTGGCTTCTCTGTTAGTCTATCTGTCCCTCTTCATATCCTACACATCCAGAGACCCTCTGTAATACGTCAAAGGACTGTGGAGGTCTATGGTGCTTTTCAGTTTTCCCAGAATTCTTTTCTTTCCTTACACATCTTTATTGCTGCCCATTTCCTACTCCCAGCTGTTCTTTGATGTCATCAACCCATTTTGTTTTTGGTCTTCCTACTCGCTGTTTCCAGTTTCCTGTTCTCTCTGTCATCATTGTGATGAGCCTCTCTTCTCCCATCCTGCATGTGTTATCTGAGAGAACTAACATATGTTACTTACACTTCTGTCTTTATCTCCACAGCCTGTCAAATTTTGGTCTCACCTCCAGATGTTCCTCAGCTCTCTCCTCAGTCCTTTCATCTCCAAACTCACGACTGACTGAACTGAATCTGGGCAACAAGAACAACAGTAACAACATCGGAGATTTGGGTGTAGCTCAGGTGTGTGAGGGGCTGAGGAGTGAAAACTGCAAATTAGAGAAACTGAAGTAAGTGAACAACAAGAGTGTGTTTGTTGAATTGCATATCTTCTAACATTACGACTGTGACTGCTCAACCCCACAGTACAAATGCTGTGTTTAATCAGGAATCATGGAATTATGGGAAACAGAAAGGGTGGGAGAAAGAAAAGGAGATGGGAAATGAGGACTTCACTCACTCAGAATATGGATACAATGTAGGAAGTATTTTAAGATAGAGAATCTTTTATCTGTGGCACCTCTGCATGAGAACCACCTTTTTCAAGTGTACACAGTTTTTAATGTCTGGAAAACATTTGCAATTAAATCACTTAGAGATCTGTTCATATACAACATCTTTGCATCCAATGAACAATTACACTCTAAATTTAACTTTCCAGCAACACATTTCTTTCACTACCTTCAAATCAGAAAGTTTGTTAAACAGAACCTGCCCAATATTCCTCACCTCCCATCTACCTCTATGCCGGAAAAATATTGATCAGTCTTGAGTACTCACACAACATTTCTGCAGTATCCATCCATTATCCAACCTGCTATATTCTAACACAGGGTCATGGGGGTCTGCCAATCCTAGCCAGCACCAGGAGCAAGGCAGGAACAAACCCTGGCAGGGTGCCAGCCCACCAAAAGATACACACACCCAGCAGACACGAGAGACAATTTAGGATCACCAATACACCTAACCTGCATGTCTTTGGACTGTGGGAGGAAACTGGAGCACCGGAAGAAACCCACGCAGACACGGTGAGAACATGCAAACTCCACGCACGGAGCACCCTGGAAGCGAACCCAGGTCTCCTTACTGCGAGGCAGTAGCGCTACCACTGTGCCAACGTGCAGCCCATCTCTGTAATATATAAAACAATTTTACAGTCCCTCCCTTTCAAAGATTCAAGAAGACAGTATGAAAAGGATCTCTCACTCAATATATAAGAAATGGAGTGGAAGGTAGCAATGCAGAGAATTCACTGAGCTCCATATGCTCAAAGCACAGAAATATTCAACTTAAAATTATATATCACTTGCATCTGTCTGTTTAAAATTGTCCAGAAAGATCCAACCTGCGAACGTTGCAATCAGGTCCCAGCCTCACTAGGCCACATGTTTTGGGCCTGCACCAAATTAACATCATTCTGGACCAAAATCTTTAAATGTCTATCAGACAGCCTTGGTGTCACAATCCCTCCTAACTCACTGACTGTTACTGATTGAGACCCCATTTATATACAAATGGGCAAACGCCACCAGGCCCTTTACCTGTGTTGATGGCATCTCAATGATGAGCTCTGTGACTCTGATGGACTCAGAGAGCCACGTCTCCATAATGCAGGCTTCTCTGTATTCTATCTGAACACAAGCTTTAGTTTGTAATTCATCAAGATGATTACGTAAGGACTGCAAAGTCGCCATTATTACACTCGAAGTGGAATGTGTTGGGTTATCTGTTACCTCAAACGAGCCCCTCCACATCTGACACATTTCAGTGCCCTATGCTTGTCACCTTCATCAGACTCATCCTGTCACTTCAAAGCAGAAAGTTCTGGAAGAATCTCTGGTGTGTGTCTGCACTCGGCAGGTACCATCACAGTAGAAATTCCTGGCTGTACTGAATCACTCAAATAAAAGTAGACACTCCATAAAACTTCAGTGAAAGATATATTCATTTAATACTGTCTAGAAAATGAACCCATAATTAAAATTAATTACAACACAAAAAAAAACTCCAACAAAGACAGAGACAAACAGACCTGCTGCTGGTCACCACTAGAGCTGCCAGTCCTGAGTGGTAAATGACAGACCAGAATTCCAGTTTGTCATCCTCACCCCGTGGTCACCTGTGACAAGTCCATCTGGTCACATGAGTGCAGGACGCCGTCAGTCTCATGTCTGTGACGTTCTTATCCAGTGTTGATGTCCACATGTCAGTCTGAATGACTTGGCACCAGTCAGTCCAGTGTGAAGGCAGGAGACCCTGTCAGGTATATAGCGCCTTACTTTATAAGAATGGCAGTGGTCTCGTGTTCACACTGCACTTCAGTGAAAAGTCAGAATACAAGCGCCATTGAACCTTTGTGTTGTGTGTCCTTCTGTCTGTCTGTCTCTCCTCATGTTCTCACTTCTCTCTCTTCTTCTCCACAGCCTGTCTGTTTGTCATCTCACCTCCAGATGTTGCTCAGCTCTCTCCTCAGCTCTTTCTGCTCCACACTCACGACTGACTGAACTGAACCTGAGCAACAACGACATTAAGGATTCAGGAGTGAATCAGCTGTGTGAGGGGCTGAGGAGTGAAAACTGCAAATTACAGAAACTGAGGTAAGTGAACAACAAGTGTGTGTGTGTGTGTGTGTGATGAATTTTATTTCTTGTCACATTATGGCTCTGACTTTTCCACTCCCACAACACAAACGTTGTGTTTAATCAGGACAGACTGCAGTGTCCCTTATGGACAGACAGACAGATGGACGTGACGTGACACAACTGCAGATTTCCTTTAATAATTCAATTCATAAAGACAGCATTGTGACCCTGAGCCCCTCCACCACACTGGTGCTCTCCTCATCATCTCTGTCAAGACTGTTGTTTAATTTCTTGTCTCACAAGCCCACGCTGTTCATTCTTTATTTTAATCTTGTACTTGTTCCTGTCCTCCATTGTCACTTTCCTCCTTACACTCCTCTGATGTACTCAATAAAGTTTGTTAAAAATCACTAAAGTAGAATAAGGAGGAGAAATACAGTCAGTGGTAGTAGAAGAGACGACTAAAGTGACAGAAGAAAAAGAGGAATGGACAGCTAAAGCTGAACTGGAGTGACAGATAAGGACAAGGAGAATAGCAAAGATAAGGAGAGACAAGAGAAGGAGATGAACAGAATGAAGAAAAGGACAAATAAGAGGAGGACAAGGCTGAGGATAAGGAGAAGGAGAGAGAGGTGGACAGACAGAAGAAAAGGAGGAAAGGTGGACAATAGCAGTAGAAATGACCAGCCAGCCATACACAGAAAGAGAAGGTCACAGGGAGGAGAGGATTAGGACTGAAGGCAGTGTGGACAGTAAGGTGGGAGACACAGGAATTGACCGCCATTATAGCCAAGTGGACTGAACAGGCCGACATCATTCTACAAGACATGACCCCAGGTCTACACAGGACATCGACATATATCTGTCAGTGGGCTTAGTGACCAACAGGTGGACACACACATCATGTGCAGTAGACTTCCAGAGACACTGAGAGGATTCTGGGAAGGTGACCTCAGTGGGCTTGTCAGTGAGATACTCCATTGATAATGTTACATTATAACACACACTTCTAGCTTATTAAAATGTAAAAATAATAATTAGACAAAACAAAATTAATACCACATAAAAAGCAATTATAATTAGTGACTGCCCTAAATTTTTAGGACCCTGTAGCTTGAACTATTATGGGTGTTCCTTTGCACTCAGCAACACAGTTAATTTTAATTTTAAGTAATATTTGGTGTTGAATACCTCTATATTATTATTATTATTATTATTATTATTATTATTATTATTATTATTATTATTATCATGTATTTAAACCCCTTCTCATTCAGTAGACACCCAAACTTTTTAAATTATGTGGACTGAGCCACCATAGCTTTAACTTCATTATTTTCAAAGTAGTTCTATGAATATATATATAACAGAAATTAATTAGTAAAGCAAATACATACAAATAAAAAGAAATTAAAACCAAAAAATAAAAGAAAACTCTTTTAACAAATTGAAGAAAAAAGTAAAAACAGGTTAAAGTATATAGTTATATGAAACAAGAGTAATGGACATAAATAAGGACAATACACTATGACAGTTTAGGGCTCTGTTGCTTCGTTGAACCCTCAGACCACTCGTCAGACACCAGGTAAAAGTCCAATAATTATTTATTATTATAAAATGTGCACAAAGCACGCTCCTCTCCACAATTCTCCTTTAAATAAACAAAATCACAATAATCAATAATCCTCCACTCCCAAACACTTAGCCACCCTGCCTCCCAACTCAGCTCAATTGTCTGGGATCTCCCACAGTCCTTTATAGTCCTCGACCCGGAAGTGTTTGAGCCCTCAGTCCATGTGATTATCCAGCACTTCCGGGTCAGGTAAAAACTTCTCTTTTTCTTCAGCCTGGAAGTATATCATTTCTTCTGTTCCCGTGACTTGGAAATACTTCTGGGCTATATGGAAAATATAAATCCCTGGGCCTCCATGCAGCGACTCCTGGCGGCACCCTTGGTATCCAGAAGGGCTGCACATTATAATTCCTCTGTCCATAATTTCCTGCTGGCATTCGAGCACCTCTATGCTGCAAATAGGGCTCCATCTGGCAGCCTGGGGTATTGGCGGGATGAATGGCCGGCCATATCTCACAACACATAATTTAAACAGACAATCTTCGTCTACTTATATGGTGACTAGAGGACAGACCTGCACAAGTTGCTTCGTAATGTTGGGCACCAACTGGGTGTCCCCTTTAATGAAGTGAGACGAAACAAAACTGGACACGATGACCCTAACAAAACACAAGTTTTCATTTGAATATAAAAATTTGCTTTGAGTTTCTTTCAACCTGATGGCACATGAACTCCACGTTGAGTTTCTGGGTCCAACAGCAGACTCCATCCTCTGGGGGGCCGGCAGCTTTTCAAGAGTCCCACCCAGAAGGACAGGGGCAGCTCTGGGCACTGCGGGCTGAGTCAGTTCCCCTCATTTGGTTTCTTCTCAGAGCTGCAGGTGGATAAGGAGAGACAGTCAGTGTGAGCGCCCCCTCTCATCTCAGAGTGGTATCACTTACCTCACAGAGACAGGAAGGTCATCTCCAGGTGGGCACACATGTGTGACAATACAAATAAGTGTCTGTTATGTTTACATGTATTATTCTTAAGTTTTTTTTCCATTATATATTACTTTTTTTGCATTTATTTGACAGTTGTTGCTGCGATGTAACTGTGTTCTTCTTCATTATTTTAAAATATTTCATGATTGTTTGAAGAACTAAGATGATGGTTCAAGTCCTGAGTGCTCTCTATGTACAGCTCACACCTTCAGAGAATTTCAGCTAATACAGAGCAAAAGGTTGAGGGTATCACATTGGCAAGTCTAATAAAGTGCCCCTGAGGGTCTGCTCACACGTCTTTGAGGACTTTGCACTGATGTTAAACACCAGCTGAGCAAATCTGCACACCTTTGTCTAATTCACAGTGGCCATGTCCCTTTGTATTTCTACTAACGCCACTCCTATAATCCCACAGGCCTCTCACCCGCCGCACACACTGGTGGCCCTGTTACAATAGCGCTTTGTCCATTATATAGTCATAAGACTTGTAATATTTAAATATGTGTGATGTGTTAATGTTGGATAATATTGTTAAAATGAAGCTTTTAAGTGAATAAAATACATAAACAAGAATGTGGAGCTCATAAGGAAAGGCTGACATTGTGTGTGATGGGCGCTCATTGCTGCCCTGTAACTCAGCTCAGAATTAGCAGATCTGGAAAATGAATGAATGATTGAATGTAAGTCTGCAAACAGGGATTTGAGTTAAACAAACATCAGAAACTTCATGACTGACTGCTCAGCAGAAACACACAGCATTATGGGAGGTCTGTGAGGTTGACCTGTCCAGTCCTTGTTATTTTACTTCTCCATTTTCCAATTTGGTTTATTCTGTTTTTGTTGTAGACATTAAGATTACTAAATCTGGCTAGTGGTGCATAAATACAGAAAGACTCAATACAAGATTTATAAAAGAGTGTCATCATGGAGTGACTCACATTACAAAGACTTGACTTCCTTAAACAGTAGAGCTGCTGCTTTCCCTTTTGCCAATGGCTTCTGTGCATCCCTTAAAGGTCAGCTGTGAGTCTTTGATTGTCCTCAGATATTTATAACTGTCAATGATCTCCACTGCCTGCTCTTTGGTGATTGTTTCTTGTAGGTGACTGGTGCTGCTCCTAAGTTTGAATATTAGTAGAAAACACTCATCGCACCAGTTCACAAAGTCATCTCCCACTGGACCAGGACTGGTTTCATTCACACTCAGTAGGCTAGCAATCACTGAGTCGTCAGCACAAATTAAGATGAACCTGTCCTCAGATTTACTGAGACCATCATTAGTGTAGAGGAGTGCAAAAGAAGTGAAAGAACAGACATGAGGGGACCTGTGGAGGAGGACAACATGTCAGACAGACAGACATAAACTTTCACTTTTCCATTCCTGTCTCTTAAAATGTCAATCAGCCATCCTACCAAACTGAAGTCGAAATTAAATTCTTTAATGGGTCTCTGTGTAAGAAGGTGAGGTTGAAAGGTGTTAAAGGTTGAAGACAGGAGCCTCATGTGAGTCTTGCATAGCAAAAGTTAGACCTCTTATATCATTGAAAAATGCTGAGAAATTAGTTCATGCTTTTATTTTCAGTCGACTAGATTACTGTAACGTACTTCTCTCAGGACTACCCAAAAAAGACATAAATCGTTTGCAACGAGTGCAGAATGCAGCTGCTAGAATCCTAACTAGGAAAAGAAAATCTGAACACATCTCTCCAGTTTTAATGTCACTACACTGGTTGCCTGTGTCATTCAGAATTAACTCTAAAATTCTGCTTATGGTTTATAAAGCCTTAAATAATCTTGCTCCATCTTCTATATCAGAATGCCTGACACGTTATATTCCAAATCGTAACCTTAGATCTTCAAATGAGTATCTCCTTATAATTCCAAAAGCTAAACTTAAAAGAAGTGGTGAGGCGGCCTTCTGCTGTTATGCATCTAAAATCTGGAATAGCCTGCCAATAGGAATTCGCCAGGCTAATACAGTAGAGCACTTTAAAACACTGCTGAAAACACATTACTTTAACATGGCCTTCTCATAACTTCACTGTAATTTAATCCTGATACTCTGTATATCCAATTTATTATTATAACTATTCATTGTGGCTCTAAAATCCGTACTGAACCCTACTCTCTCTTCTGTTTCTTTTCCGGTTTTCTATGGTGACGACCAGCCACCATCACCTTATCAAGGGACCATGATATTCCTGCATTAATGGATTAAAAGCCAGAAGTCTACGTGACCATCACCATCAAGTCCTTCCAAGAGAACCCTAAATACAAAGAGGACTGTTTCATTTATGTTAGGTAGAATGCCTAGAGGGGTTTGGCGGTCTCATGGCCTGGAACCCCTGCAGATTTTTTTTCTCCAGCCGTCTGGAGTTTTTTGTTTTTGTTTTTCTGTCCTACCTGGTCATTGGACCTTAGTCTTATTCTATGTTAATTAGTGATGTCTTATTTTAATTCTTATTTATTTTCTTTTTTCTCTTTTCTTCATCATGTAAAGCATTTTGAGCTACATTATTTGTATGAAAATGTGATATAGAAATAAATGTTGTTGTTGTTGGTGCCCTCTAAGGTGTTATACAAGAGATGAAACAAAGTGAAATAAGAACATAAAACATTTGACAAATGAGAGGAGACCATTCAGTCCATTAAGGCCATTTGTTTAGCTAATAGCTAAGCTGTCCCGATAAGCATGGAGATTCTTCTTCAAGGTTGTCAATATATCTTTCTTCAACTCCATGCCTCGGTAGTTTGTTCCAGAGTCCCACAACTCTTTCTTCAAAAAATGAACACATGACAAAAAATGAATCACAACAAATAAAAAACTTTGACAAAGACAAACAGACATGCTGCTGGTCACCACTAGAGCTGCCAGTCCTGAGTGGTAAATGACAGACCAGAATTCCAGTTTGTCATCCTCAACCCATGGTCACTTGTGACAAGTCCATCTGGTCACATGAGTGCAAGATGCCATCAGTCTCATGTGTGTGACGTTCTTATCCAGTGTTGATGTCCACATGTCAGTCTGAATGACTTGGCACCAGTCAGTCCAGCGTGAAGGCAGGAGACCCTGTCAGGTATATAGCGCCTTACTTTATAAGAATGGCAGTGGTCTCTTGTTCACACTGCACTTCAGTGAAAAGTCAGAATACAAGTGGCCATTGAACCTTTGTGTTGTTTGTCCTTCTGTCTGTCTGTCTGTCTGTTTCTCCTCATGTTCTCATTTCTCTCTCCACAGCCTGTCTTATTGCGATCTCACCTTCAGATGTTGCTCAGCTCTCTCCTCAGCTCTTTCTGCTCCACACTCACGACTGACTGAACTGAACCTGAGCTGGAACCACATGAAGGATTCAGTCATGGATCAAATATGTAAGGGGCTGAGGAGTGAAAACTGCAAATTACAGAAACTTTAGTAAGTGAACAACAAGTGTGTGTGTGTGTGTGTCTGTGCCTGTGTGTGTGTGTTTGTGTGTGTGTGTGTGTGTGTGTGTGTGGGTTTCATGTATTTTATTTCTTGTCACTTTATGGCTCTGACTTTTCCACTCCCACAACACAAACGCTGTGTTTAATCAGGACAGACTGCAGTGTCCCTTATGGACAGACAGATGGATGTGAGGTGACACAACTGCAGATTTCCTTTAATAATTCAATTCATAAAGACAGCATTGTGACCCTGAGCCCTCCACCACACTGGTCACCCTCATCACCCTCTCTGTCCAGACTGTTGTTTTATTTCTTGTCCCACAAGCCCATGCTGTCCATTCTTTATTTTAATCTCATACTTGTTCCTGTCCTCCATTGTGATGTTCCCCTCACACTCCTCTGATGTCCTCAATAAAGTTTGTTAAAATCACTAAAATAGAATAAGGAGGAGAAACACAGTCAGGGTGAGGAGAAGAGACGACTAAAGTGACAGAAGACAAAGAGGAGTGGACAGCTAGAGCTGGACTGAAGTGACAGATAAGGACAAAGAGAATAGAATAGCAAAGATAAGGAGAGACAAGAGAAGGAGATGAACAGAATGAAGAAAAGGATGAGTAAAAGAGAAGGACAGGGCAGAGGTTAAGGAGGAAAGGTGGACAGCAGCAGTAGAAATGACCAGCTAGCCATACACAGAAAGAGAAGGTCGCAGGGAGGAGAGGATTAGGACTAAAGGCAGTGTGAACAGTAAGGTGGGAGACACAGAAAGTGACCACCATTATAGCCAAGTGGACTGAACAGGCCAACATCATTCTACAAGACATGACCCCAGGTCTACACAGGACATCGACATATATCTGTCAGTGGGCTTAGTGACCGACAGGTGGACACACACATCATGTGCAGTAGACGTCAGAGACACTGAAAGGATTCTGGGAAGGTGACCTCAGTGGGCGTGTCAGTGAGATACTCCAGTATGAGGAGTGGCGCCCTCTTGTATTTGTAACTCACACTTGTGTCTCTTGTGGGACATTAACTCTTTTAGGGCGGATGTCGACTTTTGTCGACAGGAGGGGTTAAGGCGATAATCAGCTGTTAATGGCGACAAATCTCACTGTCACGCCACAGGCATTCCCTCTGTGCTTGGAGGAATGCTAGACTCGTTGACTCGGCAACTAATCCTAGCGTGCGTGAGTTGCAAAATGTAAACAATGGCAAGATGGCATCGACATGTGACAAAGGAGTGAAGCGAGTGCAGAAAAGAAAACACTCGGCAGACAATGTTTTGCGCGATTATCATGGAGTCAGACTCTGATTTTTCAGAATCGGATTTTATTGACAGTGATCAGGAGATCGAGCAAGAGAGTGAGAAGCCGGCATCAGCTGATTAAACACCAGCCGATGCCACACCAGCGGATCTACTGCCAGTTGAGCGTTTGCGCAGCCAATGCATCTACGGCAAGGTTCACGTGGGATAAATTTTAGGTGAAATGAGGTGACAATACGGTTTTCATGTGGGCAGAAAACTTGGTGGCAGTGGAATGGCACGATGACAAAAGGGTGACTTGTCTCTACAGTACACACTAACAATATATGTGAGAAAGTGCAGCAACAGACAATTGAAAAGTAGGCACCAAAGCAACACGTATTGTAAGCAGTGCAATGTGGCAATGACTGAAATTGGCTGCTCTGAGCGAGATCAGACTGCGCAGGACTTTACTGTGTAAAATGTATGTGATATGTATGTGAAATCATAGATTATACACGCTCATACAACATGCAAGACAGTAACATTTGTCAAAAGTAAATATTTTTGTTGATTTGATATGTTAAACAATTGCTTTGTGTTCTTTTTAAAAATGTTAGTTTTGGAAAAATATTCAGCCCTGGGAAATAAGAAACAAAAAAAATTAGCCCTAAAACAGTTAAAACAAGAATCTCACCACATGATCAGTGTAGGCTGTCACATGACTTTCTCAGTAATCCAGTATATAGCGCCTTTTTGATATTTTTATACACACATGGTCTTCACTGATGTCATCACAGGTCCAAACCCTCTGCCTCACAAATCCTTCTTTTGTCATTTCAGTCAGTCAGGGTCTTCCTCAATGCCAGCAGACAATCAAACAGTCGACTGGAGATGTGGTCACTCTGGTCACTGCGTGATTCTCTTTACTACTAAATACAAAGCTGTGTGGTGACACATGTCAGGGGTCAATGGTTGTGTGTGGGTTTTAAATAAAAATGGAGGACTCAGGTGGATGTAGTAGTGTGGGGAGCAGAGCAGCCCTGGAGTGTTGGTGGTGAATTGGCAGAGCGCACTTTACACCTGCAGAAACGTGTTGTTCAGCCAGTGTCCTCATTAGTGTTCTGGGGTGTGTAATTGGACACCTGCACCCCAGTGAGTTTAAAATGAGAAATTTGAAAAATGGAGGTGGAGGTGTGTGCTATCAGTGTGTAGCGGTCCGGTGCCGCTAAGATTCACATTGTCGAGAAGACGGTGATATTATTTTTATGCTCATGATTCCAGGGATGCACCCTGCCTTGGTCCGACCTGCACGCACTAACAAACAGAGAAAAAAAGCCAACGGAAATAAAATAGCAAATACAGAATGTATTAACACTAATAATGAAAGTAACAATACCACACCTGTTCCCCTTACAGCGATATTACATTAAATACACAAAGCACAAAACACATACCGCAAAATCCATGAAAAATGGCAACAGATGAAATGTAACGATGAGAACAGGTAGTCCAGAGATTCACACGTTGAATAGGAATGTAAAGATAGTCCTATCGGTAGTTCCTGAAATGGTGAAGATGGGTGGACGCTTTCAGGAGCTCTCCTTTCCTTGCAGGATGGCCATGAATCCACTTACAGTCCTCATGTACACAGGCAGACGGCAGACAATCCAGACCCCAACAAGAAAATGATCCAGGACAAAACAAATAAGTACAGGTAACCTAGCAGTGGGCAGACAGACAGGAACTTGGAAGACACATTCAAAAGACACCTCTCCTCCTTTTGGTCACTGGCCCCTTTTAACACTGGAATTATCAGATCCTATGAAAAACTCGTAGATCCATCCCATCTTAAATCATTTCACACTTCTCCATCAGCATTTTTGTCCTGTAAATGTGTTGATAAGCAGCAAACAGCCTGCTATCACATCCCTCCACCCCAGAGTTTGCTCAGCTCAAGTTTCTTTACTTGCGTGTCAGTTGCTTAGAGTTGTATAGAGTGAGAAGTCAAACAAAATGACACCTTTTATAAATACTATATCATTATTTGGAATACATGCATTTCATATCTGTTCCATGTCTACAATGATCTATGTAAGTACATCGTTAAAACAAAACGTTTTTCATGTTTTAGTAATAACTAGCAAAATACCCATGCTTCGCATTGGCGAAGTACTGCCTTAAAATTTTTATTAAGAAGAAAATTAAACCTTTTAAACTGAGGGAAAATATACCAATAATTATTAGTTAAGGATCTCTTTGTATACCACATTGTGAGTTCGCCCTCCGTTGTACTTACTCTTGAACATGTAACGTACAGTTGGCCATGTGAACAGTAATCTTGTATCAAATCTCACAGCTTGGATTGCTGCTGTCATAATCGGTTTCAGTTTCATGGTTTGTTTCAATTACGACAGCATTTGCAAGATTTGTTGTGTTGAAGTGACATTCGCATCTGTCAAGCGTTGTAAGCACACAACCAGTTTCATCGATAACTTCACATCCAGCTTTTGAGAGTTTAAACATTCAGAAACATCAAAGTGTCCACTACTGAAATCATCACCTGTGAATCTAAGATGTTGAAGAGGCATTGGCGGTTGTCGAAAGGTGTAAAATATTTGGCCATTTCGTACACTTGAAAGCGACACCGAACAATTCAGCGGCAGCCATCAACTCACATGCAGATGCATAGGTGAAGAGCTTAAGCATTTCACTCTTCTAGTGCTCCTGTGTAGTATAATTATCTCCTGTACCGTCATCAGTCCACACCTTGAACCTGTCCCAGTCATTCAATACATAAGACACAATGTTCCAAAGTTATACACTCCATGTCTACATTTTGTCAAATATTACTAAAACATGAAAACGTTTCTGTTTTAACAATGTGTTTACATAGATCATTGTAGACACAGAACACACATGAAATGCAAGTATTCCAAATAACAATATAGTATTTAGAAAAGGTGTCATTTTGCTTGACTTCTCACTCTATACAAATCTAAGAAACTGACACGCAGGTAAACAGACTTGAGCTGAGAAAAATGTGAGGCGTTGGGGATGTGATAACAGGCTGCTTGCTGCTTATCGACAAATTTACAGGACAAAAGACACTGATGGAGAGGTAGGATGGTTCTACAAGTTTTCTCGTAGGCTCTGGTAATTCTAGTGTTAAAGTCCAAAATGTGGAAATATTTTACATATGCAAATACTTTTCGGTATATAGATGTCCTGTCAGATTTTCTGCAGAGTTATGACTACAGTTTTCACACCACGATTAAAACAAGACCTGTAGATGTGACTCCAGAAAATGCTCTGAGTGTTTGGAAAACAGTCTATGGCAGGGCCGTGCAAAGAAAATTTTCTCTGTTGACTTTGAAAATAGATGAATATGTCAGAGTTTCAAAATTAAAAGGTGTATTTGAAAAGGCTATGAGCAGTCCTTTACAGATGAAATATTTATTATCGTGGACTGCTTTAAACAGCTCAAACCTATCTATAAACTAAAAGATTATGCAGGTGATGAAATTCAAGGGACATTTTATGCAGAAGAGTTACAAAAAATAAACCCCGATACTAACAAAGTGTACTGCATCCAGAAAATTCTAGCCACTCACAGGCATGGTAGAAACAAGCAGGTGTTGGTAAAATGGCTTAGTTGGGACAAGAGATTTAACAGTTGGGTCAAGGCTTCAGAAGTGAAAGACATAAGCAGTTGAGAAAGCAAGAAAAAAAAAATGTCTAAAGTCAGAAATGGATTTTATGTGACACTGCCGAGTAATTCATCGGTCAGGAGTTTTCCCAGCAATACAATAGCATCATTCACCGTTCAGCTAGCCAAGACAATAGAACTGTCCAGAGACTGTTTATTGAAGCAAAATTCCAAACATAGCAATTAACACGTAGTCTTCGCTTTCATAGTTACACAATGTGTGCTATACATTATTAATTTTTTTAAAGTATGAATAAAGCAGGAGAAAGAGCAGGAAAATATTCACACAGGCTTGTTTGTATAGAGATCAGTAAACCATTTGAAAAGAAACAAAACACAAGATCTGTATACAAGTATGAGAATACAATCAAATTGCAAACCAGGTCCAAACCCATCAGTAAGCCGGCAATACTCCTAAATAAAGTGTTTAAGCCAGCACGTTTCATATATTTGTATTCCACTAAGTCATGCAAGCCTATTTTCTCTGTTTGGAACAGAGCTGACCACAAAAATCTGGTCCTCACAGGCTGAGTCAGTTGTGCATAAGCATCAATGAGTATCTTTCCCTGCACAAACTTTGCTATAACATCATCCACAATTCTCTATAGATTATACATTTTAGCATAATACACATGCAGGACACAAGTCTAGCCTTTCTAGCCCTTTGGAGCATAAATAAGCTATGTCTATAAGCCAAGAAATTTTTAGACAGGCATACATTCAAATTACCTGTTTAGATTTCTCTGGTTCAGGTTCACGTTCTACCAACTGGTTATCTTCTATAATGATGACACCGGTCTCTTCTTTAGCGGTATGTTTTGTTGTTGCAGAATCCATGTTTTGCTACTTTCTATTTAAAAAAAAGGAGATAATGGTGTGTCTCCATGATGGAGAAGGAAGAACGCTCCATTGGCCAAGCGACACACTGACAGGGTTAGCGGGCCAGTAAGAACCTTGAAAAAGTGGTGGACTCAGCCAACCTACTTCAACTCGGTCAAAAGAAATGTTAGCTGTAAAAGAAGCGTTGGTGTCTCCTTTCTGACTTTGAAAGCGGGGGACTCAGCCAACCGCTCGGTTTCCGTCATAAGGAGATGGCCATCCATGCTTGATTTTACACAAAGTCCAAAGGAAAGACAGAAAAGGAAAGGGGGCTGGGTGGTACAGCACAACTTACTCAGTTCTTGTTATTGTGGCCCAGGCCTCTGGGTCCTAATATCTGTCCTTAAATATTCTTTTGGTGAGGCTTTTACAATGCTGGGGCCAATCAAAACAGTTTAAGATAAGATTTTTAAGATAACCCGCCAACATATTTTTAACAACAATTTAATCAACACACACATGCCTTATGTTTAGCTAATCAATGGAATTACACCATGCTGGTGGGAGCATGTGCTGAGTGCATCGAGCACGTCGCAAGTTCAGAACAGCCAATCAGGATATACACCAGGCGGCAGGAATATGAAGAATCTATGGCTAAAAGACAATATGGTGCAACTGAAAAAATTTATGAACCGGATTGTCAATGAAAATGGTGTTAGTATATGAATTTAATGAATAACTTCCGCCTGTTGCTTTGATGTCACATGTGATGAAGACCATGGAGCGGCTGCTGCTTCACCACTTGAGGCCACAGGTCCGTCATGCCCTCGACCCTCTGCAGTTCGCATACCAGGAGAAAGTGGAATCGGAGGATGCTACACCGATCCCTCTCCCACTTGGACAGAGGCAGTGGTGCTGTAAGAATTATGTTTCTGGACTCTCTAGCGCCTTCAACACCATCCAACCTCTGCTCCTTAGGGACAAGCTGACAGAGATGGATTAGTAAAAGCAATAAAAAGTGTCCAGGGAGCGATTCCACATAAAAGAAAGTGGTAGAAGTGATCAGTGAAATAGAGAATAATAGAGAAAAAGTAAAAAGATAAAGTCATACATGGAGCTTCTGGAATGGTTGCCACTTGCGGCGCCGAAATTGAGCACTGTAACATTGTATGTTACACTGTAAGGCTGTAACATAACAAAATGTGGAAAAGCAATGCGCTGTGAATACATTCCGGACGGACTGTAATTCTATTGGTTACTCCATCACGGAGACACACCACTATCTCCTTTTGTTTTACTAGGAAGAAGCAAAACATGGATTCTGCAGCAACAAAATGTGCCGCTAATGAAGAGACCGTGTCGTCATTATAGAAGATAACCAGTCTGTAGAACTTGAACCTGAAATAAAGAAATCTAAACAGTGTGGCAGATTACTGGGGTTCTTACCTGGCCAGGATGCCTGGAAGGACCAGAAAAGGACATGAATAGCGTCCGGTCACGAGGGGCAACCACCCTGGACTAGGAGAGGACCACGGAGAGGAACAAAGAGGTTCTGGCCTTTTGGATCCGTGGCCACTGCCAGGGGCCTCAAGCCTTGTGGGACACGGTGAACTGTCACTTCCGCCAAACCAGGCAAGATGGCAGATGAACATGCCAGGGACACACAGAGTGCAAAGGGCAGCCCTTCCGCCACACCAGGAAGTGCTGCCGGAAGGTTGTCATCAGCCACCTGGAGCACATCCGGCGGGAATAAAAGGCACTGCTTCGCACAATCGGGAGCTTGAGTCAGGAGTGGGAGAAGGGCAAAGCTCCCAGGAGGAGACAGGCGGCCAAGGACTGTGATAGAGAAGTCTAATTGCGGTGATTTATTTGCTTTGTGCGTTGTGTGGTGTTCAGGACTGTGATTCCTGTAATTAGTGGTGATAAATAAACGTGTGTCTTTTTATAAAGATGTGGTCTCCAACTGGGGTGTCCGGCAAGTCTCACAATAGGTAATTTGAATGTATGCCTGTCTAAAAATGTTCTTGGGCTTATAGACATAGCTTATTTATGCTCCAAAGGGCTAGAAAGGATAGACTTATGTCCTGCATGTGTACTATGCTAAAATGTATAATCTCCCTTGTTTTCTTAAATCTGTCAAGAGAAATGTGGATGATGTTATAGCGAAGTTTGTGCAGGAGAGAGGCTTATGCACAACTGATTCAGCCTGTGAAGACCAGTTTTTGTGGTCGGCTCTGTTCCAAATAGAGAAAATAGGCTTGCATAATTTAGTGGAATACAAATATATGAAACATGCTGGCTTAAACACTTTATTTAGGGTATTGCAGACTTACTGATGAGTTTGGACCTGGTTTGCAATTTGATTGTGTTCTCATACTTGTGTACAAATCTTGTGTTTTGTTTCTTTTCAAAAGGGTTACTGATCTCTATACAAACAAGCTTGTGTGAATATTTTCCTGCTGTTTCTCCTGCTTTATTCATACTTTAAAAAATTAATAATGTATAGCACACATTGTGTAACTCTGACAGCGAAGACTACGTGATAATTACTATGTTTGAAATTTTGCTTCAATAAACTTGTTGTTTGTAAGCACCTTGGCATCTTTTTTCTCTCCTTTATGAACCATTTTATAACAGATGGATTGGGTAGGATCATGAGGTAAAGGATGTAAACTGTGTGTGTCCTTGAAACATACAATAAAGTTATTGTTTTTAAGACACCTTGGTGTTTACTTTATGATTTGCTTTATAAAGGTATGGTTTGGAAGGTGGCTGAGGTAATGGGATGCCCATGGTGTGTTTGGGCTGCACTGCCAGTTTCCTTGTGTGTGTAATAGATTCTCCCTCTAAAACCTTCTTGTACATCCTGTCTCTGAGTCTGTCACTTCATGCTCTCTTGTTTCCTCATTCATTAGTGTAAATTGTGCTTCCTGGGTGATGGAATTGAACATTTTTGGGTAAGTCAGTTCCACCAATGCCACTTTCCAGTCTCGGGACATTTCTGTTGTCTTGGCTAGCTGAACAGTGAATGATGCTATCGTGTTGTTGGGAAAAGTCCTGGCTGATGAAATACTCGACAGTGTTACATAAAATCCATTTCTGACTTTAGACGTTTTTATTTTTTCTTGCTTTCTCAACTCATTATGTCTTTCACTTCTGAAGCCTTAAACCAACTGTTAAATCTCTTGTCCCAGCCAAGCCATTTTACCAACATATGCTACCATGCCCGTGAGTAGCTAGAATTTTCTGGATGCGTAAACCTTGTTAGCATCGGGTTTGAGCTGTTTAAAGCAGTCCATGATAATAAATATTTCATCTGTAAAGGACTGCTCAAAGCCTTGTTTCGAATACACCTTTTAATTTTGAAACTCTGACGTGATCATCTATTTTCAATATACACAGAGTAGATTTTCTTTGCACAGCTGTGCCATACACCATTTTCCAAACACTCAGAACATTTTCTGGAGTCACATCTACAGGTCTTGTTTTAATCGTGGTGTGAAAACTGTGGTTATAACTCTGCAGAAAGTTTGACAGGACATCTATATACTGAAAAGTATTTGCATATGTAAAATATTTCCACATTTTGGACTTTAAGGTCCTATTGAATTGCTCTACTATGCTGGCCTTTACATTGCTGTTCGTGACAAAATGTACAATATTGTTCTGTTTTAGCACCAATGTGTTATGAAATTCTTTGCCTTTGTCTCTCTGTAGCTTCTTAGGAACTCGACCCTGTCTAAAGATCAAACTAAAACCCCGAGAAACTTCTTTCCCTGTTTTGGCCTTTAATGGCACAACCCAAGCATATTTTTAGAGCACGTTGATACACGTAAGGATAAATTTATGACCATCATTGAATTTTGAGTAGTAAGACATCTCTACCAAATCTGCCTGCCACCGGTCATCGACTGTTGAAGCAATTGTTCTGTTTCTCTTGAAGCTCCGCCATGCTGGTTTGTGCACACTGTAAGCATATTGCCCACTCATCCATTCCAACATGTTTTTTCGCTTGAGATTTTCCCGATGACTTGATACATTTCTCAAGAATCTGTTAATATCACCAAAACTGCCAGGCTCCTTGGATGTGTAATAGATTCTCTCTAAAGCCTTCTTGTATGTCCTCTCTCTGTGTCTGCCACTCATGCTCTCTGTACTCTCTGTACACACACAGGCACTGTACACAATTAGGAGCAGAATGCCTGCTGACTTATCTTTTGACTCCTTACAGGTCCACGAAGGTCAGTCTCAGCTTACATAGCTTATCAGCCCATTTTAGGACCATGGCCAAGATTGGCCGACCAATTCCATTCGGACGACTGACAAAATATCTGATGCCTGTCAAACCATCACACGACAACGGGTAGAGACGGAGCATAGGAACGCTATTAACCAGGTGGCATCCGTGGGTACCGGAAATGCAAGGGGTGGGACATATACCTGTCAAAAGATTTTGATAAAGATAACAGTGACATTTTATACTACTACTGTGGGCATTTTACAATAGTGCTGCAGAATTACAAACAAAGTAAAGTCAAGTTGGAAAGCATGCACTGGTACAGAGTGTTGCCGCACCCACTACATGACAAAACAACTCGGGATCCCAGTTGGCAACCCCCAGGCACACACACGGTCCAGTCCCACCGTCCGAAATTACCCTCTATCTGCTGCAGCCAGATGTTACGTGGGCAACCCGTTGGCCGGGCCCAGCCACTCGGGGCCCCAACAATGAGGATCTTATGATCTTATGGATCACCCTCGGGAAACGCACTACATGGCCGAAGTGCCATAACTGACGCCTCTCACAATGCAGGTAATGTGACTCATTCGAACTCCATGAGCAACACAAAGTCAAACCAATGGTACCCAAGGATTTTCCCAAGAGACACAGTAATGAAGGAGCCGAGTCTTCATCTCAGGTCACTGAGTCCATGTCTCGTAACCATATAGCAAGACAGGAAGCACCAGGACTCTAAAGACTTGGACATTTGTCATTTTGCATAGATATCTGTACCGCCACACAGCCCTTTCTAGCGACCTAATGGATCTCCATGCTCTCCCAATCTGTCTACTGACTTCATAGGAAGAGTCTCCAGAGATATGAATGTCTCTGCCAAGGTAAGTAAACCTCTCAACAAGGTTAACACTCTCTGCAAACAGACATACTGCTGATGGCTGTGCCTTAGATGTCATTAAAGGCCTGGATCTTTGGTTTTATCCAGGACACTCGCAAGCCCAGACACTCAGACTCCTCACTCAGTCTCGAGCTCCCAACAGAGCCTCCATTGACTATGGGAAGATCACAGCATCGTGAGCAAAGTCAAGATCCGTGAATCTTTCTTCACCAATAGATGCCCCACATCCGCTGGACCCCACAATCCTACCCAACACCAAGTTCATACAAGCATTGAACAGAGTATGAGCAAAACACAACCCTGACGAACCCCAGAATCAACTTGAAAATTGCAGAGGTCCTGCCTCCACTCTGCACAGCACTCACAGTACCAGTGTACAGGCCAGCCATGATATACAGCAACCTTGAGGGGATCCCATGAACCCTCAGGATGTCCCACAGGACAGCTCGATCAACTGAGTCGAATGCTTTACAAAATTGAGAAAGGCTGCAAAGAAACTCTGCCGATATTTGCATTTGCACTCCATGGGAACCCTGAGTGCCAGGATGCAGTCAATGGTAGACTTCTTAAGCGTAAAACCAGACTGTTCCGATCGCTGGTAAGTGAGCAAGTGATCACGGATCCTATTGAGGACAACCCTAGCAAGGACCTTACCCGGCACTGAGAGCAGTGTTATGCCCCTGTAGTTACTGCAATCCAGGCGATCACCCTTTCCCTTTCCAGATAGGGACGACAAGTCCCATTTTCCAGTCATTTCGGACGATGCCCGCCTCCCAAATGGAAGCAAAGATTGCTTGCAATGCCAAGAAGACTGCCTTACCACCTGCCTGAAGAAGTTCACCCCGGATTCCACAGATCCCTGCAGCCTTTCCTTCTCTCAGCTGGTTCAACACCTGTGCAATCTTAATGAGATTGGGTGGTTCACAGCTAATTGGAGGATCAACCCCAAGACCCGAGGACCAGAGATATCCAATGTCCTAGCTGAAGGATCAGCTTTGAACATCTGCTAAAAGTAGCCAGTCCAGCGGATCACAACTGCAGTGTCATCCGTAAGGACCGCTCCATCAGCTTTCCTGACTGGGACTCTCTGAGGAATAGATTCAGATGTGCGTAATGCTTTGATTCCTCTGTAAGCAGGACATGGGTCACTAGACCACAGATGGTGTGTCACCTGTTCAAAAAAGTGTAAATCAGAAAACGTGTTTGTGCTTTTGGTGTCTTTGTTTAAGGTCTGGTGACAAAGGTTAGGCTTCTGATGCTTTGGTCTGAGTGTTCACTTTCAGCTGGTCGACTAAAGCTGTGATAATCGCCTGTGGTGACATCGATGGGTGAGACTTAGGATGAATACAAGCAACGGTGACAAATATTTGTGAAAATTCTCTACATGAGTGGAGTGGTCTGAGTGACACGCTGAGCAGCTCAATGTCTGCAGAGCTCACTGCTTTTCTGACCCCCATTTATATACAGATGGACAGACACAACCGGCCCTTTACCTGTGTCGATGGAGTCTCAATGATGAGCTTCATGACACTGATGGACTCAGAGAGCCACGTCTCATAATGCAGGCTTCTCTGTATCCTGCCTGAACACAAGCTTTAGTTTGTAATTCATCAAGTTAATTATGTAAGGACTGCACAGTCGCCATTATTACAGTCGAAGTGGAATGTGTTGGGTTACCTGTTACCTCAAACGAGCCCCTCCACATCTGACCCATTTCAGTGTCCTCCGCTTGTCACCTTCATCAGACTCATCCTGTCTCTTCAAAGTGAAAAGTTCTGGAAGCAGCTCTGGTCTGTGTCTGCACTCGGCAGGTACCGTAAAGTAGAAACTCCTGGCTGTACTGGATCACTCAGGTGAACATAAGACGCATCAGGACAACAGCAAGAAAATGAAAAGTATCATTAAAATAATAAAACAAATAAAAGCAGAGACTTCATAACACTTCAGTGACAAAGAGCGACGGGCACTGAGCAGGCTCCTGTCAATTATAAAGAATCCACTGCATCCACTAAACAGGATCATCTCCAGACAGAGGAGCAGCTTCAGCGACAGACTGCTGTCACCATCCTGCTCCACTGACAGACTAAGGAGACCCCACACTATGCGACTCGGGGGGTAAACGTTAACATTATACAAAGTTATTGTCTGTTATACCTGCATTGTTATCACTCTTTAATTTAATATTGTTTTTATCAGTATGCTGCTGCCAGAGTATGTGAATTTCCACTTGGGATTAATAAAGTATCTATCTATCTATCTATCTATCTATCTATCTATCTATCTATCTATCTATCTATCTATCTATCTATCTATCTATATTCCTTTATTCCTGTTCAGAAAATGAACCCATGATTAAAAATTAATCACAACAAATAAAAAAACTTTGACAAAGACCGAGACAAACAGACCTGCTGCTGGTCACCACTAGAGCTACCAGTCCTGAGTGGTAAATGACAGACAAGAATTCCAGTTTGTCATCCTCACCCCGTGGTCACCTGTGACAAGTCCATCTGGTCACATGAGTGCAGGACGCCGTCAGTCTCATGTCTGTGACATTCTTGTCCAGTGTTGATGTCCACATGTCAGTCTGAATGACTTGGCACCAGTCAGTCCAGTGTGAAGGCAGGAGACCCTGTCAGGTATATAGCCTTACTTTATAAGAATGGCAGTGGTCTCGTGTTCACACTGCACTTCAGTGAAAAGTCAGAATACAAGTGGCCATTGAACCTTTGTGTTGTTTGTCCTTCTGTCTGTCTGTCTGTCACTCCTCATATCCCCACTTCTCTCTCTTCTTCTCCACAGCCTGTCTTTTGTCGTCTCACCTTCAGATGTTGCTCAGCTCTCTCCTCAGCTCTTTCTTCTCCACTCTCAAAACTGACTGAACTGGATCTGAGCAGAAACAACATGGAGGATTCAGGAGTAGATCTGCTGTGTGAGGGGCTGAGGAGTGAAAACTGCAAATTAGAGAAACTGAAGTAAGTGAACAACAAGTATGTGTGTGTCAGTGTGTGTGTGTGTGTGTGTGTGTGTGAGTGTATCTCATGTATTTTATTTCTTGTCACATTATGGCTCTGATTTTTCCACTCCCACAACACAACACATTATTGAATAATAAGACCACTAATCACTTATGCATCTAGTCTTAGGTTGATAGATATGTCACCCAATAGATACAGCCTGACTATGCCACCTAGTGAAATTATGGGCACTATGACCCCTCCAACAAAAGACATTTTCACCACCTTATTATCTTCCTTTTCTTTTTAGTGTGAATTCTGAGACCCAGAGACAGGCACAAGCAACAACACTTCAATGGCCAATCAAACAACTTTTTTTAAACAATTTATTTAAAACATTAAAATAATCTAAAACCCTTTAATAAACCTTCCTTATTTTTTTCACTTTTGGGTAAAAGAGTAGTCTTCGAGAACAGTCAGCCTACCCTCAGTCTTTAGCCTGATCCCCAGAAGACCCTCTCTGTCTACTGGAAAGTCCTCCTCATTCCAAGGATAAAGCTGGAACACATAATGCAGGAAGTGTCTAAACACCCAAATCAGAGTTGGCAGTATCTGATCGAATGTGGTGCCGATTACTCACCATTCGTGCCTCAGCCCCCAGGATTTTAATATTTAACTCATAGCCAGCATCTTTTTGCTTACTCAAGGAAAACCACACCACATTCAGCTCCTGGACCACTTGATCACGATCTTTCAAAACAAACAAATATATGTTGCAGGCTTCGCTGTAGCCACTGCCACTTCTCAAACATCATGGTACTGTTTTCTGTCTTTTCTCCAGTTCTATTCTTGCCCTTTCATGCCCATCATCAACATCACTCTGACAGTCTTCCACCATTCTTCTGCCTCCCAGAGTCTCCTTTTCTCCTTTGTTAGCACACATCAATCCACTTCCCACCAAAGTAAATACACTTTCAACACTTGAGAAAAATACCCGATCAATTAAATACAATTATGAAGAGGTGAATTCAATTAAACAAGTGCTCAGTAAAAGGAGACATACCACAAAGTGCAATCTACCTGCTCAACAATAAAACATACTTTAAAAATTTTATTATATTTATATTTATTATTATATTTATTATACTTTATTGATCCCAAGTGAAATTCAAGTACCAGTATCAGCCAAAAATTATACCATGTTAAATAGAAACAGTCAAGTGCACACTACAAATAACAAATCCTGTAAAATGATGCAATCGCAGCACACTGGGTTTGGAATCTTACAGTCCATGTCAGGTAATGTACAGTAGATGGTGCATATAATAATGTCAGTGCAGTGAAAACTGTGTAAATAATGACTACTACCAAAGTGACAGGTGCAAAATAATATTAAAGTGACAGATACTAAAGTGGCATAATATTAAAATAAAATAAAATAAAATCACTTGGCTTATGTTGATACGGTAACATGTTGAAAGTGACCCATAACAAACAGAAAAAAGTTACTCAGTAGTGACCACGTTGTGAGATATCAGATGTAGTGCACAGCTAAAACAGCTTATGAGCAGAGAAGGAGCATCAGCCCCAGAACTCAAACATCTCCACCAGTGCTGGGAAGAGTTAAAGAGTCTAATGGCTCTGGGAACAAAATATCTCTTGTATCTGTCCGTATTTCAGTTCTGTGATCAACTTGTCAATACACTCAGTATCTCTCTTCTTAAAGTTAACCCCAGCACACATCTAGCATAGAAGAGAGTACTGTCAACTGCCGACTGATAGAACATCTGCAGGGGTTTCTTACATATGTAAAAGGAGCTCAGCCTCCTCAGAGAATAGAGCCTTTGTGTTATGTGACCAGTCCAGTCTATTATCCAACTTCACTCCAAGGTATTTATAGGTCTTGACCAACTCCACATCAACCCCTTCAATGAAGACAGATCTTAGTGGAGGTCTAGACCTACAGTAGTCCACAACCATCTTCTTGGTTTTGGAAGAGTTCAGCACCAGTTAGGTTGACCAACTCCATCCCACAAAGTCATTCACCAGACCCCTGTATTCCTTCTCCTGTCCACATCGGCCCACACCACAATGGCAGTGTCATCTGAGAAGTTCTGCATGTGGCATGTCCCTGAGTTGTAACTAAAGCCTGAAGTGTACAGGGTGAAAGAAAGAACAGTCACCCATGGAGCTCCTGTGCTACAGATTATAGTCTGTGATCTTCAGTTCCCCTGTCTGACAAACAGAAGTCTACCAGTGAGGTAATGTGTAATCCATTTATCCAGCTGTGAATCCACTAATCTTGGGCAGCTTGTTGCTCAGTATGATGGGCTGGATGGTGTTGAAGGCACTAGAAAAGTCAAAGAACACGATCTCACAGCACTATGTAGCGGTGCCACATAGTTAGTTAGTGTTTAAATGTCGGTTCTGGGTGTGTCTCGTTTCATTGTCCCATTGACTGCGTGTATGTGTATCAGTTAATGTTGTCCCCGTAAAGGAGGACGGATGATGGGAGGAGTTCACAACCACTAATCTGGAAAGCACCTGTGTATCAATTAATCAATTACTGCCGTCACGGACTATTTAAGGAGAAAAGGACGAGAGAGAGAAAAGAACTAGCATGAGAGAGGGAGAGAGAAAAGAGGAGAACAATATCGCATTCACGATTACAACTTGCCTGCCGATTCATTCCATTGCGCTTTCATCCAGTTTGTTTTTCATTCATCCGACTGCCTTTCAACCTGCTTGCCGCTGAAGACCCCGGGTCGAATCATCATTCGCCACACGCCGAGGAATCACGGTGAGGTTGTTCCAACGCTGAAATACAAACATTACAATTGCCGCTAATCAGTATCCGTATTCAGGACATTTATTCACGCTCGACTCAAGTTCACAATCATTCTGTTTGCTAGTCATTTGTCGTTTGTGTGGTGTGTGTTATATGTTACGTGGACAAGGGAGGGGATTTGTATATATATATTGTCAGTTTTGCTTTGGGATTGTTGGGGTGGAGGAATATTTGGGTGTGCATTTGTCTTGTGGCGTGTCTTGTCTCATTTAATACATTTATTCCTGTTTAATTTTACATCCTGCTTATTGTCTTAGCATTTCAAACCGTCGATTGTGGGAAAAGTTTATCTGTATAGGAGTACGGCTTGACAGGAAAGGTTTCTCAGTAAATTACCCAGGCCACAGGTCTTGGAGGTGTAGTTGCCGGCTGGGAATAAGGGGTCGGCCGTTACATAAGTGGTGCCCTCTCTGAGGAATCTTTATTTAATTCGATCACTGTCTGCCTTAACTTTCCGAATTAACATGTCTTTAGGGCGTGCCGAGCAGGACGACACCATTGCTTCGCCGTGTGATGATGGAGTAGCCGGGCGCGCACGCCACGGTCAGAGCGTGTTCAGCGTGCGAGAGGTGGTGGATTCTTTGCAGTCGCTGTACCTCAAGATCACCGTGGACCTGAAGAGGAAGGCCTGGAGGACCAGCACCTGTCAGTTCTGTTACTCCTTGGGCTGGATTCGTTAACCACCATGAGGATGACCATCCATCTCAGTCCCAGGGGGTATACGGTACCGGGGGAAGGGATATGCGAATTCATTTATAAATCTAAAGAAGATCTGGGCTCTGAATTTATCGGGTTTTACGCAGCAGAGAGGAGCGGCGCAAGCACCTCGGCGGCAGCCCCAGTGGAGGGACAACCTGAAGAGGTGAGGCCGGTGCTGAAGAAGTGGGCCGAGGTGTGGACGGAGAAGTTAGGAGTTGCCCGTGGGGTGACCCACATGGTCCACACCTTGGACGAAGTCCCTATAAGGCACCGAGCTTACCGAGTTTCTCCACTAAAGAGGGCGTCATTAAAGAACACCTCGATCGGATGCTCGCCGAGGGAATAATAGAACCATCTTCCTCCTCCTGGGCGTCCCCTGTGGTCCTCGTGAAGAAGCCGGATAATTCCTATCGTTTCTGTGTGGACTACAGGGGGGTTAACGAGAAGACGAGCCTGGACGCATATCCCATGCCCCTGGTTCATGAAATACTGGAGTCACTGCATGGAGCTGCAGTGTTTAGCACCTTAGATCTCCGCAGTGGCTATTGGCAGGTGCCGATGGATGAGGGGAGTAAGAAGAAGACAGCAGTCATCACCCCTGAAGGCCTGTTCCAGTTCAATGTCATGCCTTTTGGGCTTAAAAATGCTGGGGCCACTTTCCAGCGGCTCATGGAGCAGGTTCTGAGGGGGTTGATAGGCAAGATCTGCTTCGTGTATATCGACGACGTCATTGTTTACTCCCCTTCTATAAATCAACATCTCCGGGATTTAGACACCATCTTCCAGCGGTTTCATCAAGCGCACCTTACGCTGAACACGAAGAAGTGTACCTTCATTCAACCCACATACGCTTCCTCGGGCACATTCTTTCATCGGAGGGGGTCGCTGTAGACCCCGAGAAGACCTTGGCCATCCGGGAGTACCCCACGCCCACAGATTTGAAGTCGTTGCAACGTTTTCTTGGGTTAGTGGGTGGTACCATAAGTTTATTCCCGGATGGCAGATATAGCGGCTCCCTTGAACCAGCTTAGAAAAAAAGATGTCCCGTGGGAGTGGACCACAGAATGCCAGGACGCGGTCGAGCGACTAAAGAGCCGCCCGTTCTGGCCCAACCAGATCCACAGCTCGTCTTCCAGGTACAAACTGATGCCAGCAACCTGGGGCTCGGCGCCGTGCTCACTCAGAGAATTAACCAGGCTGAACATGTCATCGCGTACGCCTCACGAGTTTTGCGCGGCGCTGAGCTGAACTACTCGACAGCTGAAAAGGAGTGCTTGGCTGTCGTGTGGGCTGTGGAGAAATGGAGACATTATCTGGAGGGGGTTGAATTCGAAGTGTACACCGACCATCACGCTCTGACCTGGGTGTTCAATCACCCGAAGACCTCCTCCCGTCTGACCAGGTGGGTCCTCCGCCTCCAGAATTTTACATTCAGGGTGACCTATCGGAAGGGCTGTGGTAACATCGTGCCGGATGCACTGTCTAGGGTATCGGAGCCGTCGGGATGGTGTGTTTGGCAGAGGCGAAAAATGATCCTCCCTCTGCCAAGGAGCCTTGAAGACCTGGCCCAAGCACAAGCTACCAGTCCATTCTGCCAGAACATCAGGGAAGGGCTGGAGCAACAGCGGACTGACCGGGTACACTTTGTGGACCTCCAGGGGGTCTTGTACAGGACTATTCCATCCGCCCTTGGGGGTCTGCAACATCAACTTGTGGTCCCGGAAGAGCTCGTCCCCGACTTTTTGAAGCACTACCATGACAGTCCTTTAGGTGGTCACCTTGGTAGGACAAAAACTTTATTAAAGATTCTGGGGTTGCGTGGTGGCCGCCTGTCCGAAAGACGTGTGCCACAACGTGAAGACGTGTGTGACCTGCCAACAACTAAAAAACCCACCTGGTAAACCGGCGGGATTACTTCAATCGACAATCGCAGATGGACCAGGAGAGACTTTGGGAATCAATCTAATGGGGCCATTTCCTATCACCAGCTCGAGGAAGACCGTCCTGATGGTAGTAGTAGACTATTTTTCGAAGTGGGTGGAGCTGTTTGCGTTAGCCGATGCAAGGGCTAACAAAATATGCTCCATCCTGAAGAACGAAATCTTCACCCGCTGGGGGGTGCCAAGAAACATCATCTCGGATCGGGTCCGCAGTTCACAAGCTCCATATTGGATGAACTTTATGCAGCCTGGGGAGTGAAGAAAAACCTCACCACCGCTTACCATCCCCAGGCCAACATGACGGAGCGAGTGAACCGGACCCTGAAGAACATGATCGCCTCCTATGTGGGTGAACGCCATCAGGACTGGGATAAATGGCTCCCCGAGCTCGGTTTGCCCTGAACACCTTAGTGTTCAAATGTCAGTTCTGTGTGTGTCTCGTTTCATTGTCCCATTGACTGCGTGTATGTGTATCAGTTAATGTTGTCCCCGTAAGGAGGACGGATGATGGGAGGAGTTCACAACCACTAATCTGGAAAGCACCTGTGTATCAATTAATCAATTACTGCTGTCACGGACTATTTAAGGAGAAAAGGACGAGAGAGAAAAGAACTAGCACGAGAGAGAGAGAGAGAAAAGAGGAGAACAATATCGCATTCACGATTACAACTTGCCTGCCGATTCATTCCATTGCGCTTTCATCCAGTTTGTTTTTCATTCATCCGGACTGCCTTTCAACCTGCTTGCCGCTGAAGACCCCGGGGTCGAATCATCATTCGCCACACGCCGAGGAATCACGGTGAGGTTGTTCCAACGCCGGAAATACAAACATTACAATTGCCGCTAATCAGTACCCGTATTCAGGACATTTATTCACGTTCAGACTCATGTTCACGATCATTCTGTTTGCTAGTCATTTGTCGTTTGTGTGGTGTGTGTTATATGTTACGTGGACAAGGGAGGGGATTTGTATATATATATATTGTCAGTTTTGCTTTGGGATTGTTGGGGTGGAGGAATATTTGGATGTGCATTTGTCTTGTGGCGTGTCTTGTCTCATTTAATACATTTATTCCTGTTTAATTTTACATTCTGCTTATTGTCTTTGCATTTCAAACCGTCGATTGTGGGGAAAAGTTTATCTGTATAGGAGTACGGCTTGACAGGAAAGGTTTCTCAGTAAATTATCCAGGCCACAGGTCTTGGAGGTGTAGTTGCCGGCTGGGAATAAGGGGTCGGCCGTTATCTTTGTCTAGATGTGAGTGGATCTGGTGGAGAAGGTAGAGAATGGCAACATCCACACCCACTTTCTATCGATAGGCAAACTGCAGGGGTCTAGTGCATGATTCACCTGTGGTCTGAGGAGATGAAGAAGTATTTGTTCCAGGGTCTTCATGACATGGGACATTAAGGACACATGCCTTATTATTAGAAAATCAGCGTACACTTTTAACAGGAACCACAGTGTCCATACAGAAGTTCAGGTACTCTGTCACACAGTTTGTAATCCCCTCAATATCGTCTACATGTGATTCCTGCAGAACACTCCATTCAGTTGACTCAAAATAGTCCCTAAGAGCATTTTCTACTTCCCATTTCTTGAAGGAGTGTATAGTTGTAAGTTGTCTTTCAATCTGAGGCTTGTACTGATGCTGAAGGTACACCAGACAGTGGTCAGATTTACCCAGTGGGGAAGGGAAGAGTCGCTTGGTAAATGTCCCTCACGTTTGCATACAGAAGGTCAATTGTCCTGTTTTTCTGGTGGAACAATCAGCATACTGAAAGAAGGAAGTCAGAGTCAAGTCCAATGTAGTTTGATTGAAATCACCAGAGATTACAAGGAAAGCTTCTGGGTGTTGCGCCTGAAGTTTCGCAGTGGTTGAAAGTATGACGCCACACAACTTTCCTGCATCCATCTATGGATGAACATAAACAACATTTGGTAAAGTTACTCATACTTGTACGTGTAGTTGTTATTTGCATTCCAACTAGGGAGGCATGACAGTAAGCAGCAGTAGTTGACACCAACATCTCTGTAAGTAATGTAACCATTGTCGAGCGCCAAATAATTAAAAGTAACAGAAACAATGATTAATTATTGGAAAAAGGCAGAGGCTGACTTCAAAGCAGTAACCAGAATTAGAATTAGAATCCCTTTTAGTTACCAGTACTTCATGCTAAAATTTGACTTGGCAGATTTGGATCTGCTTATGTAAAAGGATACAAAATGTAGGTACATAAAATAAGACACTCCAATATATTTTTTAATTTTTAATAAATATATTTTCTAGTGTTTTGAATGTCAAATTCATAGTGCTTGGTGCTCTGCTGAACACTGTGTCAAGGAAAATACCCAAACAGTTCACTAGATGGCACTATCGCTAGGGAGGAACTAAAACACCACAGAGGAAAGAGCGGCAGATTAAATCCTGCAGCTAGTGATGGGCGGAGTGAAGCCTCACGAAGCATCAAAACGTTGAAGCAATTGTGTCAGAAATCGTATTGAAGCTTCAAGCATTTGACACTCACCTCTCTAGTGACCCCTCCTGGCCATTTTCATTAACATTACACAAACTCATGATCCACTTCAATGACGTCTGTTATAACTCTTATTGCTTTTATTTTTCGCTGCTACAGACTGACAACGAAGATAAGGGTTCGTCAGCAACTTCTAGTGTCTGATGTCTAAAAATATATATATATATATATATAACTAACGCCGACAAGCAGAATGCACTATACGATAGCAAGAGGTAAACAAAATAAGACGCCTCACTCATGGATTCCCGGCTCTTTCAATTAGTATTTACTTTTGCACTGTATCATTATAATCGCTCCTGTTATTAGTATTAGAATTAACCTTCATCTTTTCTTGAGATCACATTTAATAGCCTTAAATGTTTTCTTTGGTTTGACTTAATTAAAATGGAGTAGACGGAAAATAAAGGTTTATCCCTGTACTTTGCCATGATATAGGTAAGCACATTTGAGAAAGAAAAGGTGAAATCCTTAAATCACTTGTTATTATTCGATCAAGTATTGAAATATTTCATTTATTAATACTTTACAATATTTTGTGGAGCACGAAAGCAAAGAAATAGCTGCAAAAAATGTCGCCGTCAATGGCTCACTAACTAAGGTGGTTGCTTTTCAAATTCTGAGCGTAGTGCTAGCCCGAGTTCGATCCGACTTAAAGACTCATCAAAATTAACAATAATAAAAAAAATTATCAGAATTGAAATCTTTATAACCAATTTGAACTAAATAATTTTGAGAGATACTGTGGAAGGATCGCATAAGAGATCTGTTCGGGAATCACCAAAATCGCCATCAAAATGCGATGTCTAATTGCGGATGGCAGCTCACGTATTTACATTAATCCATTTCTATTCATTGCCATTTGACGTCCATGAACCCCTCCATTGAATAAGGCAGTGGTTCTCAACCTGTGGGGAAGTAACAAAAAGGGGGCGAAGATGTGAAAAAGAAAACATCTGTTGGAACCAAAACAAATTAACTTAAACTACATTCTGATAATAGAACAATAAATACTGTATAGAGTTAGATAAATGTCGATAAAAGTTAAGTAGGTATAATCAAATATGCATCTACATTTCAAAAAATGTTGGGGCGATTAAAACTGTTATGAAAACTCGGGTCTCAAATACTTAAAGGTTGAGAAACGCTGGAATAAGGTGATAACAAAGCCACTGTGGTAGATCAGGTTGAATTTGCTCTGCTGCACCAAACATTCAAAAGTGTCAATCCGGAGCACATCAGAGAGGCTGAGAGACACGGCGCAGATCAGTCACCGACACACAGACACACACGGGACACTCCAATGTGAGCAGTGCACATATCAAGGTCGGCATTAAAGATTGAGTGCTGAGGCAACAAAAAGCAGCGGGATAAACACATCTGGACCTCTGTTGAAAAACATTTGCTTTTAACAGCAGCATCCCTCCCTCGTGAACACATCTTCAAGGTCCGACAGGTGATCAGTAAAAGTTTTTAGTCACAGCACAGTGCAATAATAAAACATTTCCTAAAACATATAGTTGTCCAGTCTGTATCATTCCTAAGCAATCTTCCAGAGGCGCAATCCCAGTTACTAACACATTAACACTCAAAGTAAGAACACATTCCACCTTATCAATTTAATATTTAAAAATTTAAACCGCTAAACCCGCCATCAACAACTACAAAAACAGTTGAAATCGTTACTCAAATATTTTTTTTGTTATAGACATAAAACAAGATGCACGTTTCCATTTGATATATCTTACTAGTGTTCTCGCCTTGCTCGCTCCCGTCCACGCTGGAATTTGCTGTTTAATGAAAAAAAAAAAAAGAAAGAAAATCAGACTCTTTGGGTCATAATTTACAGAGGGTGGACGTGGGACCCGAACCCACGTATGCTTTATTATGAAGCGTAACGCTACCGCGCACCACTACTATTTTCAGGGGGTGGTATATAATGTATGTTTTTAATGTATACATGTATGTATGTACTGAAGCGACAACAATATATATATAGATGTATACTATATGACATACCTTCAGTGTTGCATGAAAACGTTGCATGAGGCGAAGAATGGATATTTATGAGAGTATTATAGTGAGAGATGTGTCGTCACCCGTATTGCTAAAGCTCTTCTTTGCAGCATTATGCATTCAACAAGTCGGCGTTTGTATGATGTATAATTTTATTTTTGCCACAAAGTATTATCAGGTATAATCATTTAACATGTATTGATCATCTACAAACTTTCATTTCAATTTCATTCTGTTGAGTTTTTTAACTCTGTTGATGCCATATGTACCTCAAACGGGAGCTCCATAAATAAATAATGAGTGAAGCTTTGCAGAGTACTGAGATTGCGTCATGACGGGCTTTGAACGGGCTCAGAAGCCTCAGACATGCGTAGTATCGAGATTGGATCATGACAGGGCTTCGAAGTCTCAAGCAAACATGGTCACTGGTTACTAAATCTTTGTGAAGCCTCAGCACACTCAAAGGCATTGACCTTTATATTTTGAGAGTCTATCTGACACTTAACTCTCTAGTTATATTTTGTAATTCGTATTGACATTACACACTTCAGTTGATATGGTTAAACTACAATTCAGGTAGTTGCTGAGAATTAATTATTGTTCTTGTGGATTGCTGTGATTTCCTTTGTCTGATACATAGTGTCAAAGATATATTGTCATATATCAACTTTATAATATAAAAAGATTAGGTAAATCGTTCAACCTTTTTATGGAACACTTAATTTTGTTCAAAACCGTACGTCATATAGTATACATCTATAAATATAATTTTTCGGTCTTCATTAGGAGAATACAACAATGATACTCGTATCAATTAAACCATTTTAACGTGCATATGTCAAACAACATATTTCATCCGCGCAGTAAGAACAGTAGTAGTAGTTCAGTTGTGCAGAGCTCGTTAATTATCCCGATTAGGTGGCTCAGTGGTGTTGTCACAGTCTCGGTAAAACACCAGGGGTTCGCATCACTGATCCTCCTCTTGTGAAAGTTTTTTCCATTCCTCCATTTAACAAGCTTGGACGGATAGCGGCGAATCGAGCTATCGAGGGAAGGTTGGGCCACCGTAGTCGGGCAGGGGGCACATGCCCCTAATTATATTGTGTATGTAAAGAGTTTCACTGTAAAACGTAATAAACTTCATATTTGAGTGTTTGGAGACCCTTGTGTCGTACTGAATTTGTATTGTAGAAAAACAAACTACTGTCCAGCATGCCTCAATGTGTCTTTTCGTTTCTGATCGCTATACGGCACTTCCAACTTGGGACAATTCGCTATAAACAGTTTCAGCCAACCAGCGCCTTCTAAACATGCAGAGTGACAGTGTGAACCTTTATTGTAGCGGCTCAGCATCATCGTTTCAGTCAGTCATTGTCCTGTTAGACTATTTACTGTTAAGTACTGCTTGAGCTACCATTTATAGTACAACAGGTGGCCTACGTAGTTCTTAAATCGATATTGAAATGCACACACAAGTCTCCTAAATTACTTATTGAAATGGCTACATTTACAGTGTCCGTTTTAGGAAGTCGTAGTTTTACTTGTTCCGTTATTAGGAATTATAATTTCTCAGTGTCACATATTATTCGTTACTACTCACGAGTCCCGTATCATTGAGATTCTGTTTTATATTCTGTATAAGGAAACTTTTAGAAGGAGTGTTAATTGTACTGACTGTAGTAGAATTGTCATCTTCTTAAAATTACTTTATTCATTTCATACTGACAATTAATCATAAGGTCAAACATCAAGGAGGATTTAAGTTTGCATGGACTGCGCTGTTTCTTTTTTTCGTGACATCGCGCCAGTAGAGAGTGCGTCACGTTAACAATGCATTCTGTCCTAAGTGACAGCGCACATGCTATTTTATGTTTCCTACAGGCCAATGTGTCTCAATTTCCTCATTAATATATTTTGACAGTGTATTTTAGTGAGAATGATTATAAACATATTACCCATGATCATTTCCCATGTAGATAGGTGTAACGTTTGGTGAGTATAAATAAAAAGTAACATATACACTCACCTAAAGGATTATTAGGACCACCATACTAATACGGTGTTTGACCCCTTTCGCCTTCAGAACTGCCTTAATTCTACGTGGCATTGATTCAACAAGGTGCTGAAAGCATTCTTTAGAAATGTTGGCCCATATTGATAGGATAGCATCTTGCAGTTGATGGAGATTTGTGGGATGCACATGCAGGGCACGAAGCTCCGTTTCACCACATCCCAAAGATGCTCTATTGGGTTGAGATCTGGTGACTGTGGGGCCATTTTAGTACAGTGAACTCGTTGTCATGTTCAAGAAACCAATTTGAAATGATTCAAGCTTTGTGACATGGTGCATTATCCTGCTGGAAGTAGCCATCAGAGGATGGGTACATGGTGGTCATGAAGGGATGGACATGGTCAGAAACAATGCTCAGGTAGCCCGTGGCATTTAAACAATGCCCAATTGGCACTAACGGGCCTAAAGTGTGCCAAGAAAACATCCCCACACCATTACACCACCACCACCAGCCTGCACAGTGGTAACAAGGCATGATGGATCCATGTTCTCATTCTGTTAACCCAAATTCCGACTCTACCATTTGAATGTGTCAACAGAAATCGAGACTCATCAGACCAGGCCACATTTTTCCAGTCTTCAACTGTCCAATTTTGGTGAGCTTGTGCAAATTGTAGCCTCTTTTTCCTATTTGTAGTGGAGATGAGTGGTACCCGGTGGGGTCTTCTGCTGTTGTAGCCCATCCGCCTCAAGGTTGTGCAGGAAATGTGGTTTTTTATGTCTATGAAAGGAAGGACGGTAAAGCCTTGAATGAAACTGAGTGTTGATGCTTTGGGTAACAAGACAGGTTAAGGAGCAGAGAACATTGAATGTAACATTGACTGCGGGGATTATGTAACTGGAAGATAGTTTAAGAATACAGAAACGATAAAAACTTAGTCTTTCAATAATTCTACTTACGTCAATTATTTACTCTGTTGTGCTGCACTTCGGAAGATTACTTATTTACCCCCAGCGCAGTCTTTGATAAGATGCATTCACAAGTAAAGGATGTTGCTGACAAAGTCAGGTGCTTTTTTGAAAGTTTGGCTCCAGATGTGCTTATTCAGCTGCTCCTTCTTCTCAGTACTTGAGTGATCTTTACGTTTACCTCTGGATGAATTCGAAAAGTTTCTTTACAACTTTTTGTCTCATTAACGCAGAAATCCTGAGGCTTTCCTAAAACTGCAGAAGACACTGTTGATGGCGCTGATTCTGTTTTAAAGACAGTTGTGATTAGTTATGCAGAACACGCTTTTACTCACATTGCTTTTGTAAATCAATAATACAAATCAGCAACAGATCTGGGAATCACTGAATAGTAAAACGTTTAATGAGGAGTGTCTTGCATATACTGGTGTAAAGACCACGTCGGCTTTAGTGAAGCGTTTCTTAGCCTCTGTGATACGATCGACATGGGGTAGAATAGATTCTGGATTGTTATAATACGTGCTACCTTACGCAAAATATGCTCATCAATTTGTTACAGATTCTAGGTGAACACGATTCCATACCATGGAAAAAGGTGCTCCATGTAAATCGTTCATAATGTCTCCAAAATATATTTGTTAACTTTCAGACAAGTACTACTTAACTGTTTTATACAAAATCATTACTTCAACATATCTGTGCCCTAACTAGGATTAGCGAATTTTATCGCTGTAGCACAAACAACCGCTTTTACCCTTTGAGCCAAAGCACTTCAGCAGACTAGTTACTGACCAAATCGACTTCTGACTGCGCAGATATCACTGACGCCATTACACTAGCGTACTCAAAATCAACAACAACAACAACAACATTTATTTATATAGCACATTTTCATACAAACAGTAGCTCAAAGTGCTTTACATAATAAAGAATAGAAAAAGACACAATAAGAAAACAAAATAAATCAACGTTAATTAACATCGAATAAGAGTAAGGTTCAATGGCCAGGGGACAGAAAAACAAAAACTCCAGACGGCTGGAGAAAAATAAAATCTGTAGGGATTCCAGACCATGAGACCGCCCAGTCCCTCTGGGCATTCTACCTAACATAAATGAAACAGTCCTCTTTGGATTTAGGGTTCTCACGGAAGGGCTTGATGATGATGATGGTCACGTAGACTTCTGCCTTTAAATCTATCCATCATTGTTGGAGCATCATGATGCTTTGAGTAGGTGGAAGTGGCGCAGGCCACCACCACAGAGAAACCGGAAAAGAAACAGAAGAGAGAGTAGGAGTCAGTACGGATTTTAGAGCCACCATGAGTAGTTATTATAAGGAAATTGAACATACAGAGTATCAGGATTAAGTTAAATTAAACTGAAGTTATAGAAAGGCCATGTTAACGTAATATGTTTTCAGCAGTGTTTTAAAGTGCTCTACTGTATTAGCCTGGCGAAATCACGTGACGGGCGATTTGAAGCAAGCCTCAAGCGGTGCTTCGATCTCCAGTGCTTCGATAGCTCGACACAGTGTAGAAACCTGAGTATCGAGCGCCCATCACTACCTGCAGCCAAGCGGAATGCAAGCTAAAGTTTGTGCCTCTTTGTTTGTAACTACAGGTGGGATAATATTCCTCCAAACAAGACGTAATACTCCGAGTAAGGCATAAGAGTGTTGCGAAGCTGTGTATATAACGTGCAAAGCTGGGAGTTAAGTATTTTTTGTGTAATCTGATGAAAATAAAATGTTTAGCTATACCTGGAAGAGCTAAAGCCACGAGGGTTGTTTTCACATTGCCAGACGCGTTAAAGGGCTGAAACACATCTTGTCTTGGTTTATGTCAATGTATTGCAGTGTGTTTATGTGTTTGTTGAATATGAGCAGTTTGATAAGTGATAAGTTTTCAATCATAGGGTTTTAAGGAAAAAAACAAAGATGTTAGCTGGATAATTTTACAAGTGTTATTTTATATGGAGTTAAATGTGTTCTGTAATATTGTTAATACAGTACTTAAAAATATGATATAAAGACTGTAACATGAGTTGTTACAGTTAGTGGTACATAAACTATGGACTTAATGTGTTAACTCTGGAGTAACTGCAGGTCTGACATTGTGGTCAGCAGTACAGGAGCACCGCACTGTACTTTCTCCGGTCCTGTTCAGTCTATATACATCAGACTTCCAATACAACTCGGAGTCCTGCCACATGCAAAAGTTCGCTGACGACACTGCTATCGTGGGCTGCATCCGCAGTGGGCAGGAGGACAAGTATAGGAACCTAATCAAGGACTTTGTTAAATGGTGCGACTCAAACCACTTACACCTGAACACCAGCAAAACCAAGGAGCTGGTGGTGGATTTTAGGAGGCCCAGGCTCCTCATGGACCCCGTGATCATCAGAGGAGACTGTGCAGAGTGTGCAGACCTATAAATACCTGGGAGTGCAGCTGGAAGACAAATTGGACTGGACTACCAATACTGATGCTCTGTGTAAGAAAGGTCAGAGCCGACGATACTTCCCTAGAAGGCTGGTGTCCTTCAACATCTGCAATAAGATGCTGCACATGTTCTATCAGACGATTGTGGCAAGCGCCCTCTTCTGCATGGTGGTGTGCTGGGGATGCAGCATAAAGAAGAGGGATGCCTCACGCCTGAAAAAACTGGTGAGGAAGGCAGGCTCTATTGTGGACACGGAGCTGGACAGTTTAACATCCAGTGGCAGAGCGATGGGCACCGAGAAGGCTCCTGTAAATCATGGAGAATCCACTGCATCCACTGAACAGCATCATCTCCAGACAGAGGAGCAGCTTCAGCGACAGACTGCTGTCACCGTCCTGCTCCACTGAGAGAATGAGGAGATCATTCCTCCCCACACTATGCGACTCCTCAATTCCAACTGGGGAAGGGTTAACATTAATATACAAAATTATTGTCTGTCTGTTATGCCTTCATTGTTATAACTCTTTAATTTAATATTGTCTTTATTAGTATGCTGCTGCTGGAGTATGTGAATTTCCCCTTGGGATTAATAAAGTATCTATCTATCTATCTATCTTTTCTTCTCAAAAGGAATCACAGACACATGGAATAAGTGACCTAGTAATGTTGTAGCGGTGCTACATGATTAATGTCATTGTAAATTTATTTTGTGCTAAGTCCCTTTTTGTAGCATTGTCCTGTTTACATGGTCTGTGTGTATGTAAATATGCTCCCCTGTAAACAATGGGGTGGAGTAAAACTCTGTGGAACTGTGACCCTCACAATAATTGGTCCTGCCAATTCCATCACCTGCATCTGATCATTTTCTATTTAAACGGAAGAACAGAAAGAAAAAGCACACAGCCCCTTCTACTAGGCCGCCAATTCATTACAGAGCCAGGAAGAAGCAGCGATCCAAACCATTCACCCCTTTGTTTACCTGCTACTTTCAATGCCCAACAACAACATCTTTGCACCGCAAAACCCGGGTTCTGGATTGCACCACGTACTGAGGACAAGCACTGTTAGACTGTTTCTTGTTGTTTGGAGAGAGGAGTAAGCTGTCATTTTAATCTGTGTAATTTCTGTAGGACAATTTTTCTAGGTGAATCAGGTCTGTAAATGCTTTACATTTTCCTTTAAATCTTCTGGACTTTAATGTGTGTTTCATGTTTTCTGTGTGTCTTAGTTTGTGTTTAGTGTGGGGTCAAGGGAGGGTTTGTATTGTATATTAACTTTATGCTGCACCGTTTCTTTTTATTCTTACATTTCACGGTCACTTTTGGGGTTGAATATTATATCAGGGCTTTGTTGTGATATACTGCATATTGTTTGGAGTTCATTTCTTTTTTTTATTAATATATACTCACTTTATTATTTTTCATATTTTTGTTGTTTGGCTTATTTTTTATCATCAATTTGGGAAGTTCATTTGGAAGAAGTTTGGTTTTTGGGTCTAACGTCCTCAGCTTGCCAGACCACGGGTCTTGGTGGTGTAGCTGCTGGTTTGGGAGAGCGACTCGGCTGTTACAATGTGGTGGACAGCAGGACTTTAGAGACCTTCAAAACTCGACTTGATGTTATTTTAGAAGAATTAAACAGACAGGACTGGTGAGCTAATTTGGGCTGAATGACCTGCTCTCATTTAGATTGTTTTAATGTTCTAATTCAGTTTACTTTATTTGAATTTATTAAAAATAAAGATGACATATTTTCAATTGTACAACACATTAGAATACAAGTAACAGAGAGAGTTTAATTAAAGTTTAAGGATGGTGTGAAGTGTGGTGTGTCTCCATGAACTTGATAATTAGACGTCTGATGGCCATGTTAATACTCTGATTCTTGTGAACAACAACCTCCTGATCAAGAAGCTCAAAAGGAATTCAATTACAGTGTCATAAAAGAGTTTAACATCCAATAAAATGAAGACATTAGAATTGTCACGTGTCGTAAAATGTAGTGCCAAATGCCAACATGCACACTGTCAGTTCTCCTTATCAGTCTGTGCCCAGGTGACGACACTGATGTTTTACCTTCATTGTCAGTTACAGTCATATTGCTCATTATTAAAATTCAGCCCTTTCTTTTAATATCTCTGTACCATTTATTTGAGGTAATGAACACCGAGACTGCAAACATTCAGACACAGGAGTACTGATTGTGGAACACAATAAACAATGCAGATCACTGACTCACTAGTCACTAAGTGCTTTTGATCTGCTGGATACCACTCTGGTGGTTAATTTACCATTTACCGACTTCATATGCCAAGTGGTTATTTCAGTTTTATTTTAAATTACTAAGATTTATTTTTATTAAGAATTCTTTAAGTACAGTTAAGGCCTCTACCTGCTGTTTCATCTGTTTAAAATGTCCCAGTGCTCATGGCAGTCATACTGTTCACCTCCTCTGACTGCTCATTCACTGTCAGTGGTCATTAAAACACTAGAGGACATGTGGCTGTCATCCTTAGACTTTCCATTTGGACCACACTGACATGATATTAGGGGTCACATTAAAGTAAAGTCATTAGGAAAGGATGACAAGACGTAATGAGTGAATGAATGCAGTAACCATGTGACAAAAGTCGTTAGTCCTTTGTAATGGAGGACTTTCAAATAAACCTTGTGTAGATGGCACACGGACTAGATGGACATCCTGGCCAGGAAAGGAAGCAGACCCGGAAGGAAGAGATGTACGGACAGCTCCTATAAAAGCAGAGATGTCACTAGGGAACTGTTATTCCCCAGAACGCTAGATGGAAGCAGTCCCAGATAAACACACCCAGTAGGAAGCCAGCATGGCATTCCAGGAAATGTAGTCTGGCAGGGCAGCCCTTACGGGGTGCCATAAAAGGGTGTTACAAAGAGACAAGCTCCCTACTCTAAATCATATTTATCTATTAAAGGCACTATGTAATAGATAGACTTGTTTGAGAAATTAATCTTAAGACTTGATTTCAAATATACCCCTCCTGACTTGAGACTTGACTCGAGACTTGGATGTGAAGAGGAGAAGAACTGAGGGCAGGAAATAACTAGAAGGAGAGTAGTGACAGGGCGTCACCACCAGAGGGCAGAGCTGAGCAGAGGAGAGGACTTGGGGACCTGCAGGTTTGGCTGATGGTGACTTGGCAGACACTCAGATGTCTTATAAGATGTCCTGGAAAAAAGTGAGTGGGAGATGAAAACAGCTGTCACTGTGGGAAAGAACTACTCGATCACAAGACCATCAGTAATGAATATTATTATTATTAACAGTAATGATTATTGACACATCTGGCACCTGACACTGTGACTGTGCTGCTCTTGTTCTTCATTTGTCTCCTGTCTTTGTCAAGTGACATGACGCCTTACCAATGTGTGACATCTGTGTGACTGATGGCCTTTGCTATACTCTTATAATTTGAACCCAAGTCTATTGACTTTAACATTTTTTACATTTCACATGAATATTTATTGTGTTATTTGTTAAAGGTTGTAAACAACAATAACATTTATTGTCTATAGCACATTTTCATATAAATGTTGTAGCTCAAAATGCTTTACATGATGAAGAAAAGTTTATATGAAACAAAAGTAAGATCAGGCAATACTAAGTAACAGTGAATAAAGTAAGGTCAGATAACCAGGAAGACAGAAAGAGCTAACAAAAACACAAAAAACTCCAGGCTCCACCATCTTTATTCCACCCCTTACTGTCCACTGGCCATTTCTGACTTTTATAAAACAGACGTCATTAAAAAGGCAGGACATAAAGAAATGAGCTGCTGTTGTGACAAATTCAAACTGTGAGGACACAAACATGTCACTCATGTGACCCCCACACTCCTGTGAAGTCAGCTGATAAAGTGCTGTGGATTTCCTTTGCTGTCATTTTGATCAAATCACTTATGGGCAGAGCTGGGAATGAACAGCAGTGGTCAGCTGTCATGGGGGTCTCTTCACAGTCCACTCAGACCCTCTCTGTGCCCACTGGACTGGACTTTGGGACGCTGACAGTCCATTTGAAGCTCGTCCTCCTGTTTTATTACAAATTAGTAGAAGGAATAAGAAAACTGAGCTCAACACCACTGAGGTGTTTAGTGGACAAAGGTCAGCTGGTCAGTGTCACCGTCAGTATGTGAGGTCTGAGTGGCCGAGGACAGAAGTGTCACATGTCAGTCTTGTCCTCCATGTCCATTATGTCATCACTCCTAAAGTCAGGCCCAGTGTTTGTCCTTTTAAACCAACAGAGTGTCATCGTCATCATCTAATTACTGTGACGTGAGGAGAGTCCATCATGACAAACAGCTGAGTGTTAAGCTCTGCAGTGACCAGAATGTCTAACAGTTGTCTTTCATGATGTCCTACAAATCAGACAAAATGTCTACACATCCTGAGTCCTGAATGACACAAAGAAATCCCACTTTGTCACCCCCCCATTGTCACCTTCTACAAGTCCATGTGGCCTCTCAAGTGCAGGACACTGTCAGCCTCATTTCTTTGAGCTTCATGTCCAATATTAAAGTCCGTGTGTCTGTTTCAATGACTTCTCACCTGTCAGTACAGCATGAAGGCAGGAGACCCTCTGAGGTGTTTGGTGTCTTACTTATAAGAACAGCGGTGGTCTCGGTTCAAACAGGCTCAGTGAAAAGTAAAAATGCCAGCAGTCATTGAGCCTTTGAGCTCTGTGGCTTCTGTCTGTCTGTCTGTCTGTCCCTCCTCATGTCCTCACTTCTCTTTCTTTATCTCCACAGCCTGTCTTATTGTCGTCTCACCTCCGGATGTTCCTCATCTCTCTCCTCAGTCCTCTCTTCTCCACAATCACAGCTGACTGAACTGGACCTGAGTGAAAACAATCTGGGAGATTCAGGAGCTCGTCAGCTGTGTGAGGGTCTGCAGACCCCAAACTGTAAATTAAAGACCCTGTGGTGAGTAAACAGGGTGAGGTGTGTGGGGTTATGAAGTCACAGCTGACGGCCTGATGGACAGACTGATCACAGGACACCACATGGACTGACTGAAGGAAGGAGAAGGACAGGCAGTGGGACAAGAAGGACAAAGAGCAGTGGACAAGTGGAGCTGGATGGAGGTGACAGACAGGGAGGACAACAAAGATAATGAGAGATGAGAGAAGGAGAACAACAAAGAGGAGGAGTGTGAGATGAGCTGAGAAAAGGAAGAACAGAAAAGGTGGACAGACAGAGGGACAAGAACACAGGGAGGAGAGGTGACAGGATCAGGACAGCAGGCAGAGTGGACAGGAGGGGGTGGACATGGTTATGGGGGTCACTTGAAACCAACAAGACAGAGAAGAGTCACTGTCAGTGGACATGGTGGTAAGGGGACAACAAGAAGAAAGAAGAGGACAGAAAATGAGAGAAGACAGGAGAGTGAGGAGGAGTGGGAAAGAAAATAATAAAGAGAGAGACTGGACATAAATTAAGAGAGCAGAACACAGGAAGTGACCACAGAGGGGTCAACACCATGTCACCTGGACAGACCACCTTCTGTTGTGATTGCTCTAACAGTACAATATAACAAAGGGCTGAGGCCTCTAGAATAGCCCACCAAACAAATGTCACCCCCAGGCAGGCCCACTCCAGGCAAACAGGAGGCTTCAGGCCTGACTAGGCCTCAGAAAGGAGCTCAGGCTTTTAAATTCAAAATAAAATCAAAAAGAGTCTCAGAGGCGTGAAGTGAGTCTGACCAGAGGGAGAACCGTGAAAACTCCAGCTGGAGCAGAGACAAGTCCACAAGTGGTCTTTATAAAAGACGAGGTTTATTAACAAAAGAGCCAAAGGGGCTGCCAAAGGCAATCCAAAGCTAACAACATTCAAAAAGCACAAACTGTGAGAGAATCTGAACTCAAGAGCCAAAGGTTCAAAGACAATAATCAGAATTAAAAACAAAAGAGCAAAATACTCACAAAGACCACCAATCACCAGAGCGCAGTCAAATGAGTCACAGCCTTTAGAGAGTTGGGGGGCAGGTGGTCCTGCATCTTGGGATCAAACCACAAAATACAAGGAATGTGAGAGAACTGCAAGACACACACAGAGATACTGAATAATAACTGAATAGAATAAAAATAACAGATAATACAGAATTAAACAAATAATAAATGAACAGAACAATGTTATAAAAACAATGGAAAACAATGAAGGAGAATAAAAAATAAACTGTCAGCAGGAGCCACGGAGGACCCCCAGCCTGACTAGAACACCTTCACTGAGATGAAATGAAACCAAAAGGCCTTCAGAGGACGGTGACCTGACTGGACAGTGAACTGAGTGACCGGCAGGGTGACACACATGTCATGTGACTTAGGGACACTGAGGAGAATTCTGGGAAGTTGACCTGAGTGGGCATGTCACTGTGATAGTACAGTGTGTGAGGTGGGGTCCTCTTATGTTTGTAACTCACACTTGTGTCCTTCACAGGCTGGAGTATAATGAGATCAGTGAGAGTGAGAAGAAGAACCTGAGGTCACTACAGGAGGAGCTGAACAAGACTGGACAGCAAGTGAATATCAACACAGAATACTGAACATGCTGATCAACTGACCCCTATGATGGTGCCCCTGTCCACTCCCTCTAAATTCTTCTCTTTATTCTTTTATAATCCCCTCAGCTCTCCTCCATATTTAATAAACTCTCCATGTCTTCTTCTCAGCCTGTGTGCTTCCTCTTTAAACTCATTTGAGTTTCTCTACCCTGTCACCCTGAACCGTCACAACACTCCGCAAGTTCAGACCAGAGATCCCTGAGTTTCACCAGACAGAGAATCACGGTGAGAATTGTCCTCTGAAACCAGTGGGGGTCACAAAGCCCACCGAGGAGAGCAGCAGGAGCAAACACGGTGGCCAGTCCAGTTGTAGGGTGATGGAGAGTGAGGCTAATCCTTGCATTGGTAACATATTCTGGACAGGCAACGGGCCATCACAGGTCAGGCTAATGGTGATCTGAGCAGGAACCTCATAAACCTACTGCTCTTCAACATCACGTGGTGTTGTTTGAACCCGTGTCTGCTCTACTCCTTGTTCACTGCTTCATTTTCCCACAGTTCATGTCATCTTTTGTTTGTGACTGAACAGACTCTACCATGTGCTGGTCTGGACTTCTGTAACATACACAAGGCTCAGCTCTCTTTGTCTTCTTTGTCATTCCCTCATTGTCACCTCACTGTCACCTCCACTTGTGTCCTGTTTAGAGAGCAATGGCCTGAATGAGTGAGCCATTTAAAAAGAAATAAGAGGGCAAAAAGAAAAGATGAGGAGAACTCAGGCCTGCTGGTTAGAAAGTGTAAGGAACTGGCGGCCCACCCAGGGTTGGATTTCATGCATTAAACCTGATGTCAACTGGCTCCAGTGCCCAGCGGCTTTAAACTGGACTGAGTGGGTTCAGAAAATGGAGGGACAGAGGACACCAAACACAACTCAGAAACAAGAGGGAGTGGAACTGGGATGAGAGTCCAATTACTGAGGGTCTGAATGAGGGAGTGTGTGCCCTGAACTTGAAGGTGGGCTTCTCCAGGACATCAGAACATGGAGCTGAGTGTGGACAGATGGACTTTGAGTGTGACATTCCACCATAATAACCCCCTCCCCTTTCCAGGTAACATAGAGGGTGCCTTCTGCAGTGCATACTGAAGCAATGAGAAGAAGACCCCAGACCATTCATGGAGGACAGGGTTTATCTTCTCACATTTGTTCCGTTCTGCTCTTCTGCTTGAAACTGTTGAAATCAACTGGATGTCCTGCCATTTTGAACTGCTGGTGTCTTTTTGCAAACTTTGCATTTTACTTTAGTTTGCTCAACATCCTCATATTTTTTACATTAATATGTGTTGACTGTGCACAAGTAACTGGGTGACTAAACTATAGTGTTTGCTTGACTGTTTAAATGCAGTATTTGTTTTTTAAAATAATAAGAATGATAAATAAATTAAAAACATGATTTTCATGTTTGAATATTGCTTTAAAACTTTAATTTGATATAAATGATTTAATAGAAGAAAAAATCCCCCAGCCCAGTTGGTAGGACATCATAGAGTGCATTAGCGCCACCTACTGTGCTGGAGTCTGCTGCAACTTTCAACAAAGAAAAACAAAATCGTAAGTCCAAAGCCTTTCGAAAACTCCAGTAAGCCCTCAGATTGGTCACTTTGTCTACTCTGTTTTAAAATATGTGTCACCATAAACTGCTGCTCTCCAAAAAATCTCAGTTTCTCAGATCACATCTCCTCTTTCCTCCTGGTGCACAGCACAGCCCTCAATATACAGAAAGTCCCACTGTGTTACAAACATTCATGTCAAGCGTATTCACTCTGAATAAAGAGCCACTCAGTCCAGCGTGTCTAAGATATAATTGTGTTGTAATTCTTATCATTTCCTCCCTTCTCTTACTTCTCACACTCTTTTATTTCCCAGCACTCTCTCAGTTTCATGAGGACGTCTTCCTTTCTTTTCTTTATCCAAACTCTGTGGCTGAACTGATTTTTTAATGATGGCTTTTTCTTCCCCTTTCATTCAATGCTATCCCACTCCATTTCTACTTTTCACACTCGTAGTCTTCTGGCTTTGTGTCGAATCAGCAGAAGATCAGTGACTTTCTTTCAGTCCCCAGTTAGTTTTGTTGACATTCACACAGCAGACTTTCAAGTGAACCACAAGTCACAATAAACTCCTTGTTATTGTGCCGTTGACTTTCATTGGGCAATTTTGTCACAGGAAGAAAAATCATCACAGAGGATCGACAAGAGCTGATCTTGTGCCCCACCATATTTGCAGTGATGATGTGACTTGTTTACCAAACGCACATCATATGGGGGGAAACCCATCCAGGGTTAGTTA
>NW_024383223.1:0-16072 GCF_016835505.1 Polypterus senegalus
CGGGGTGTGTTTTGCCTTGTTTACGGCGCTTAGCATGCACTAAACGGACAGCTAGTGTAGTACATTTAGCTTCCCACTCGTTCGCCCAAGACGTCGCATTTTCCATGCATTCTCGAGTTATCAGTTGCTTGTCTTGTAAGTTTTCTATTTCTTGTTTAAGTTCCCCACATTCGATGATCATATTCTGCAGTTTATGATCCAACTCACGTACTGCAGTTAATAAAAGCCAGCCGATTTCACCGGCTGCTTGTTGTTCCTTTTTTCCCTGGCGTTCCAGCCTGAGCGTCAATACCGCCTGTTGGACATTTGAAGGAGTCACTTCTCCCTCTAACTCAGGCCATGCAATTGGGGATGTATAATTATTAAATAACTCAGCCACGGGTGTCCATTAAAGTGCGCGAACCAACCAGGAAGGCTGAGCCCACCTCTTCCGCTATTATCCAAAGCATATGTTTTAAAATATTATTCATCATAAAATTATGATTTATGAATATTAATTTTGGTTATTAAATATCGCTACAATCCTGCCGACTATGCCAATTATGTTTCCGATGGGAGTGTTAGCTCCGTGGAAATATGTTCTTTTATATTGCGGCGTTTTAATAACCCTTTAGTTAAATAAGTATAAATTATAACGGCGATATCCCTCTTTTCTGCTATAGGCGGCGACAAAGTCACAGAAAAGACCGAATATACTTAGCTTGTTTAATGCGGCTTATGTTGCTATAAAACAGGGAAGACCAGCGAATTCCATCTGTTAAACCGTGGGGATTCGGTCGTGTAGAAATGGCTTTTTTTTCTGTCACAACGGAGGCGGCTTGGAGTCTATGGCTTCCACTCCCACAGGTCTTCAAAGCTTGGCCAGGTTCCAGCGTTCTTTTATATTGTGTCCACACAACCAAATCCCCCAGTACAATGCCAAACAAAGTAGACAAACTGAGCTAAGCATCAGACAGTCAGATCATATAACACTAGGCCTTTTAGGGCTGACCACAGCTGTTCCTGTCTATCTTTATGCTTTGCCTGGCGCAGCACTTCTGAAAGTTGACACTCTGTGCTAAAGCTGGCTCAGCTCTTCATGGCATGTGACACAGAAAAAGAATGAAAAATACATTTAAAGAGATCTAAAACAGATACAGTGACACAATTCTTAATATTATAACAACCTTAGTATAACAGCCAGGCTATAACCCCATGTATAAAGTTCAGCCTCTGCTTGACTTTGTGGAGCCAACATAGAAACAATTTTATCAGCCCAGCCGTGATTTGTCTGTGGATGAATCTATGATAAAATACAAGGGACACCAGTATATGCCAGACAAGCCCACAAAGTATGGCATAAAGGATTTTGTACTGGCAGAAGCAAACACTGGTTTCTGTCTGAAAGTCATCACATATACAGGAAAGTATTCCTGTCAAAGAGAGAACTGACCCTTGACAAGTCAGGTTGTGCTGGAGCTGATTCAGGGCTATGAACATTTGGGTCATGTTGTGTACATTTGGACAATTTTTATACATCACATGAATTGTTCATGGAGCTAAAGAGCAGGGGAATTGGAGCTTGTGGCACAGTGAGGGTGAACAGGAGACACAGGCCTTCACAGGCTGAAGATGAAAAGAGGTGACAATACGGTTTACATGCAGGTGGACAACTTGGTGGCAGTGGCATAGCACGATGTCAAATGGGTGACTTGTCTCTACAGTACACACTAACAATACAGGTGAGAAAGTGCAGCAACAGACAATTGAAAAGGAGGCACCAGGGCAACACGTATTGTCAGCAGTGCAACGTGGCAAGGACTGAAACTGGCTGCTTGGAGCGACATCAGACTTGGCAGGACTTTGCTGTGTAACATGAATGTGATATGTATGTGAAATCACAGAGTATGCAGGCTCATACAACGTACAAGACAGGAACATTTCTCAAAAGTAAATATTTTTTGTTGCTTTGATATGTTAAACAATTGCTTTGTGTTCTTTTTTAAAAATGTTAGTTTTTGGAAAAATATTTAGCCCTGGGAGAAAAGAAACAAAAAAAAAAATTAGCCCTAAAAAGTTAATTAAAGTTTCTATGTGTTTTTTTTATCCAGTTGCCTTTTTCTCTGCCTTTCCAACAGATGGCACTTCATAACCCTTGTAAGTGGTAAAATGCATTGCATTTGTCATTGTAATAGATGGCATATAACAAACATTAACACTGGTGATACAAATCCTGTACTAAATGGCGTATCACAGAGACACAGCAATGGGGCAGACACACAGCACTGCAAACATTAATACTGAATACATCCAACAGAGAGTAAGTGCCAGACGGAGAGAAATCGGCTTATCCACCTTAATAAAAGGACAAAGTCTGTGTGTCTGTGTGTCCATGTTGTTGCCATGTCTCTGTCATTCCAACATATGGTGCTTCACAAGCATTTGTACTAATACAATTAATCATATTTGTCATTCCAACAGATGGTTGGACCAAATGTCTTATAACAGAGACATATGAAGTGCCTGTCTGTGTTTCTGTGTATCTCTGTGTCTGTCAGGCTGCTCTATCTCTGTTATAAGACATTTGAGATGGGATTCATAAAAGTAGTGCCAATGTTTGTAATATATACCATCTGTTGAAATGACAAATGCAGTGCACCTTCTTGCTACCTGAATTACAAAACCAAAAACCAATAGGGTGCACTTCAAATGTTAACACCTAATATGTCAAATAGAGAGTTACTGCCAGATGGACAGGAACAGAAAGCTGTATCTCCAAAGCAATAAGCTTCCATTAGCGAAAAGGATCAAATGCATAAACGTATGATGAGACAGCGTGAAAAACCCAAAGCTAAGGAAGTCAGGGGCAAAAGAAATCAAGATGTGATGCACCAGACCAGGGATGATGAATTGCCTGAGGATATGGATGTACAAATTATTAAGGACGTCTGTGAACACTCAGTACTCAGGCAGTAGAAACCCCAGAGGAACATGGAGAGTGAAGTCATAAGAATACCACGGCCATTACAACAGCGGCCAAAGGAGACACCAAAAACAACCAGAGCCAAACCACAGAGTGATGTTCAGAGTCAGAGGGTGTGAAGTCAAAGGGACACGGGAACCCCAAATCTTATTACAACTCACGAGATGGATCATTAATAGAGGCTGCAAGAGCGAGGGGCCTTGTCAACGATGACTGGTTATGGAGCAGGTCCTTGGAAGAGTCTGAACTCTTTAGGATGAGCCGCAGCTGCTTTGACTCTTTGCCTTCATTTGTGCCTTTGATACACCAATTAACTCAGAAGAACTGTTTGTGAAATACAGGAGAAGGTTGTGTGAGATGGTTACACGACACCATCAAGGACATGCAGATGGCTGTGCTTTGTGTGTAAACTGAGTGTTGCTTGACACAGAGAGAACTCTAATGCACCATGGAGAGCAATGCAGAGATTTCAACCAACCTGTAATACAGGTGGTCACGGGATATAGAAATCCTGAGGACTAATATGATGCAGTTCATGAACTCGACCGAGCGATGGTGTTGGTGATGACTGTGAATACTCTTCAGTGGGATGCACATCACCTTTCCTTTTCTCTCTGATGTCAAGTTCTGCTCTCAGGTTTCTGCAGCTGTCATTGAACTTCCTCACTTTTCAGCCCTGTAGTTTCTCTCAGCCTTTTATTCTTATTATTTATCCTCAGATAAATACTTCATAAGTACAAATTTATTCCTTTTGACAGTCACATCACAAACTGTTCAGGCTTTCTTTCTTTCATATCTCAAATGGCTGCTGGGTTGTTGTAGAGCACAATGGCTCCTGCTACTTCATACACAGAAAGTGTTCAGTTATCTTATGAGCCATTTATAAATTTAACGACATAATACAGAGGTGTGCGCTCAGTCCTGTGTTTTGATATTTTATATCTTTGTAATGATTTAGTGAGGATTTGAACACAAATGTCTTTAAGTGATCATTAACAGAGACCTGATGCTTGATATTTGTGTCTTTAGATAAACCTCAGCATGTTGATTTCAAACACGTGAAAGTTCTTTGTGTCAAGTCGTGTCACTAATCCCAGACAATGCTGTGACTGTCCACTCAGATCCTAAATTTGATTCAGCTCATCGTATTTCCTGATTGTGATGTCTGTTCAGGTGAAATGCCATTATATAAATACACACAGCTGGAGTCATTTTGTGTTAAATTCCTACACTTTGCTGTCTGGTGTCAGTTCTCGTCTCCGGTTTCTCCAGTTTGCACTGAGTTTTATTTTATTTATTCTCTTGACGTCTCTTCTTCTCCCCTAACCACAGGCTGACGAGCTGCGGTTTACACCGTCTGTTCCCCTGATGAAGTTGTTGAAGTGTCTCCCTTCCCAGAAGGATCATAAATTGCACCGGCTGTTACAGACTGAAATCAAATGTATGCTTTTATTCTAAAATAGTAAGACTAAGAGCAGTTTACTTCTCAAACGGACTGGTGCAGGATCGAACTCACGACCTTTTGATTCCCAGGCGAGAACTGATTCTATTGCACCACAGAGGAAGTTACAATAAATGGGTGTCAATGTCGCATGTTAAGGCAGCTTTTTGTTTCTGCAGTTATATTTTTGAATAAAAGTGCAATTATTGTTATATTTGTACCTCTTGTGAAAAAGTTTCTTTGATATTTGGACTTCAGGCTTCATACATCATATGCTGTAGTTTATGCCTACATTTTACCATCTACTACTAGAATATAAAAAATGTTTCTGTTTTAATAATATGTTTACACAGATTACTGTAGAAACGGAACAAACATGAAATGCGTGTGTTCCAAATAACGATCTATTATTTCCACTCTAAAACTCCACTTCACTCCCAGATACCCAATCAAGGCATGAGCTGAGAGAAGTTCGTGCACGTTCTAAATTGGTGGGGGGATGGAATAGCCGGCTGCTCCTAGCTTCTCTTTATCAGCACATTTAGAGGACAAAGGACTGGCATGGAGATGTGTGAAGGGATTTAAGAAGCAATTTAAGGTGGGACGGAATTACAAGTTTTTTCGTAGGCTCTGGTAATTCTAGTGTTAAATTTCACTGTTTTTATACAACTGAACACAAAGCTGTTCTCTGAAGGATTAATTGTGTTGTATTGTGTATGAGGTGTGCAGCTGCGGCTAATGAGATTTCACAAATGTCGGTCTGAAGGAGCAAATCAGCTGTTTGTGAAAGTCATTGACCGTTTCCACTGTCTTGGTGGAGCTGAGCACCAGCTTGTCAGAAGCACACCAAGACATAAGAAGAGACTCCTCCTTTCTGTAAGCTCTTTCGTTACCATTTACAGATGGTAGGATTCAGTTCATTCTGTAGAAGTTTAGCTAACTTTCTCTCTTTCTTTCCTAGGTGACGAAGCGGAAGCGGAAGTAGAAGCAGACAATGGCCGACAGTGAGATGAATCGCGTTGCCGTTGTCGAGGAACTCCAGGCACTCGACAAACAGATTCAGAAACTCCTGTCCAGACGAAGGTACCTCAGAGACTTGAAGACTCGGCTGCTGGACAAACCACACCAAACAACTGAAGTCGGCGTAACATCAACCCCACCTCGTGCCGCTCAAGTCCAAGGGCAAGTAAGCTTCACCCCCACGCCTGGTAGGAACAACGACAATGCTGATGAAGACCTCGACGGGTTTCAGCTTTGCAGGCGGGGGTTCAAGGCTAGAACACCTCCAGCGGCACAGGCGAGCATTCAAATCCAGAACCGATTCGACCCTCTCCGCGTCCCCAGTCTGCCTTCAACCCCGGGTGATGTAATCGTGGTAGGTGATTCCATTGTACGAAACCTGAATATCACGTGCCCTAATCAAACATCCTTTGTTTCTTGTTTTCCGTGCTCGAGTTCGAGATGTGATGAGGCGCCGACCTTCTACCAGAAGCACAAGAGGGCAATTGGATCCATCATTCTACATGCCGGCGTAAACGACATAAGGCACCGAGAGTCAGAGGTTCTCAAGGCTGACTTCGCAGCACTAGTTGAAGACACGAAGGAGAGGACCCCATCCGCAAAAATCTTCATCTCGGGTCCACTACCTCTCGTCAGACGATCGCATGAATACTACAGTCGTCTGCTGGGTTTAAACAACTGGCTGAGAGGCTTCTGCGAGAATCAAGACATCGGGTTTATAGACAACTGGGATCTTTTTTGGGAAAGGCCGCGCTTCTTCAAGCGGGATGGACTGCATCCGATTAGATTTGCCGGGTCCTCTCCGAAAACATCGCTAAGGTAATTCGTCTATCTTGACTGTCTACTTCTACTTAACCCCTTACGTAATGTTACTGCTTTGATAGGACATAATGGCTTAACAGAGTCTTCCGTTAAAGTGCACATCATTAATAATCTAATAACAAATCTTAATGCACGTAAAAAATCTAGGCAGTGCGGCATAAACACCAATAATTTAATTGAAATTACTACTTCAGATCAACACTGCATTAAGACTATAAAAACGGATTGTAGATTACATAAAAAGTACACACAGCGGCGTTAACAAAAATAACTTAATTTTTGTTCCGATTACCAATAACACGCATAAAATTCAGCTCTGCCCTTCAGAAACATTAAATATGGCACTATTAAATGTTAGAGCTTTAACTAACAAGACATTTTTTATAAACGATCTTATTAGTGATAGAAACATTGATTTTATTGCGCTAAATGAAACATGGCTTAATTCAATGGGGCAGCAGTTTTAATCGAATCTGCGCTCCGGATTACAGTTTTACTCGTGCCGACCGCCAGGGGAAAAAGGGGGGCGGATTGGCAAACATTTACTCGAGCCGATTAAAATGTAAAGATGTTAGTTTTGGTAAATTTAAGTCCTTTGAGTATCTCGCCGTTGTTATTCATGGAGATTCTCACGTTCTAGTATTATCCGTGTATAGACCTCCTAAATATAACGCGTCTTTCCTTGAGGAATTCTCTGACTTAATGTCAATTTTAGTTACAAACTATGACACTCTTAATAGTCGGCGACTTTAACTTTCATGTCGACAATCAGTGTGACCAAAAGGTAAAGGAATTCATGAACCTCCTGGACTCTTTTGATTTGAGGCAGCTCGTAAATCAGCCTACACATAAAGCAGGTCATACGTTAGACTTAGTGATTACTAAAGGACTTAAAGTTGATATAAAGCAGGTCACTGATATCGGTCTATCAGACCATTTCCTTCTACTATTTAATATAGAAATAAAGATAGAAAACGCTCATGAGAAGCATTTTGTTAAAAAACGCTTCTTTGACTCATCAGCAGCTTTAAAGCTTACAACTATTCTAAGCAATCAGTCCGTTTATAATGCCAACTATAATAGCGAGGATAATGTAAATAGTAAAGTGGAAAACTTTAATTCTAAAGTAAGAACTGCTGTTGACATAGTTGCACCTGAAAAGACAGTTAAAAAATCCTCTAGTACTGTTATTCCATGGAAGACCCAAAGAGTGTCTGATTTAAAAAGAACATGTCGTAGAGCTGAGCGTAAATGGAGGAAAACTAAACTAACTATCCATTATGAGATATTGAAGTTAAAATAACAGAATACAATAACACTGTCCGTCTTGAGAGGCGCTATTTCTCTAATATTATAAATAACAATGCTAGTAATCCCAGAGTCTTATTTTCAACAATTGATCGTCTGTTAAACCCAGGTAACACAAAGGAATGCCCCAGAATACTTCCAGTGAAACCTGTGAGAACATTGCTGTATTTTTCACTCAAAAATTAATGATATTAGAGATAACATAGTATATCTCCCCAACACTGCAGAACCTCCAAAGCCCGGTACTCCGTTATAAACAAATTAAATGCTTTCACCAGGATAGATTTACCTGAATTACATAGTATAATCTCTCAACTGAAACCCTCCACCTGCGTCCTTGACCCAATACCAACCAGGTTTTTCAAAGAAATATCAGGTCTAATTGACAATATTCTGGACATAGTAATTGTCATTAGATACGGGGTCTTTCCAGACTGTCTTAAGACTGCTGTAGTTAAACCCCTTCTTAAGAAACATAATCTTGACCCCTCTGCCTTTGAAAATTTTAGACCCATTTCTAACCTGCCCTTCTTAAGTAAAATTCTAGAGAAGGCAGTCATTATGCAGTTAAATGACCACCTCAATAAACATGCTATTCTTGATACTTTCAGTCAGGCTTCAGAACAAATCACAGTACAGAAACTGCACTTGTTAAAGTAGTAAATGACTTGGGTAAATGCAGACAGAGGCCATTTATCTGTTCTCATCCTCTTAGATCTGAGTGCTGCATTTGACACCATTGATCATAATATTCTTAGAAATCGCCTTAGTCAATGGGTGGGCCTCTCTGGCAGTGTCTTAAATTGGTTTGAATCCTACCTGGCAGGAGAAAATTCTTTGTGAGTTGTGGTAATCAAATCTCAAAGACACATGATATCCGATATGGTGTTCCACAAGGCTCTATCCTGGGTCCTGCTTTTCTCAATCTACATGCTTCCGTTAGGTCAGATTATCTCAGGTTACAACGTGAGCTACCACAGCTATGCTGATGACACACAGCTGTACTTATCAATAGCACCTGATGACCGACTCTTTGATCACTAACACAATGTCTTACTGGTATTTCTGAATGGATGAATAGTAATTTTCTCAAACTAAATAAAGAGAAAACTGAAATTTTAGTAATTGGCAATAATGGATTCAATGAGGTTATCAGAAATAAACTTGATGCACTAGGATTAAAAGTTAAGACGGAAGTAAAAATTTAGGGGTAACCGTTGACTGTAATCTGAATTTTAAATCGCATATTCATCAGACCACTAGGACAGCATTTTTCACTTAAGAAACATAGCTAAAGTTAGACCTCTTATATCATTGAAAGATGCTGAGAAATTAATTCACGCTTTTGTTTTCAGTAGACTAGATTACTGTAACGCACTCCTCTCAGGACTACCCAAAAAAGACATAAATCATTTGCAACGAGTGCAGAATGCAGCTGCTAGAATCCTAACTGGGAAAAGAAAATCCGAACACATTTCTCCAGTTTTGATGTCACTACACTGGTTGCCTGTGTCATTCAGGATTGACTTTAAAATACTGCTTATGGTTTATAAAGCCTTAAATAATCTCGCTCCATCTTATATATCGGAATGCCTGACACGTTATATTCCAAATCGTAACCTTAGATCTTCAAATGAGTGTCTCCTTATAATTCCAAAAGCTAAACTTAAAAGAAGTGGTGAGGCGCCTTCTGCTGTTATGCACCTAAAATCTGGAATAGCCTGCCAATAGGAATTCGCCAGGCAAATACAGTAGAGCACTTTAAAACACTGCTGAAAACACATTACTTTAACATGGCCTTTTTATAACTTCACTTTAACTTAATCCTGATACTCTGTATGTTCAATTCTTCATAATAACTATTCATGGTGGCTCTAAAATCCGTACTGACCCCTACTCTCTCTGTTTCTTTTCCGGTTTCTTTGTGGTGGCCTGCACCACCACCACCTACTCAAAGCATCATGATGCTCCAACATTGATGGACTGAAAGCCAGAAGTCTACGTGACCATCATCATCAGGTCCTTCCATGAAAACCCTAAATACAAAGAGGACTGTTTGATTTATGTTAGGTAGATTGCCCAGAGGGACTGGGCGGTCTCTTGGTCTGGAACCCTACAGATTTTATTTTTTCTCCAGCCTTTGGAGTTTTTTTTTTTTTTTTCTGTCCACCCTGGCCATCGGACCTTACTCTTATTCTATGTTAATTAATGTTGACTTATGTTTATTTTTATTGTGTCTTCTATTTCTCTATTCATTTTGTAAAGCACTTTGAGCTACATTTTTTTGTATGAATATGTGCTATATAAATAAATGTTGATTGATTGATTGATTGATTGATTGATTGATTGAACAACAGTTCATGAACAATGGCTTTAAAAGCTGAACTGAAGTCTACAAACGTATTCCTGGCGTAAGCTCCTTTACAATCCAGCTGCTCCAAGTACAAAGTGAAGACCTGTGTTGAGAACATCGCCCACAGATCTATTTGTTCAATATGCAAACTGAAGGGAGTCGAGGTCAGTAGCAGTTACAGACTTAAGATGGGTTAGAACAAACATTTTAAAACATTGTTATTGGAACTGCTGTAAGAACAATAGGCCTGTAATCATTGAGCCAGCTAATTTGATCAATTTTGGGAACAGGAACAAATATTAGAAGATTTAAAGTAACGTGGAACAGTACACCACACAAAAGACTAGTTAAAGATTTACAAAGAGTACAATTTCCAGTGCACTGGGCACGCAGTTCAATTCTAAAAGCCATCTTGAAATGAGGTAGGGGCTTCCAAGTTTGTGGCTTCATCAACAACAACAACACCATTTATTTATATAGCACATTTGCATACAAACAGTAGCTCAAAGTGCTTTACATATTAAAGAATAGAAAAATGAAAGACATAATTATAAAAATAAATCAACATTAACACTCAATAAGAGTAAGGTTCAATGGCCAGGGGAGACCAGAAAAACAAAAAAACTCCAGGCGGCTGGAGAAAAAATAAAATCTGTAGGGATTCCAGACCATGAGATCACCCAGTCCCTCTGGGCATTCTACCCAACATAAATGAAACAGTCCTCTTTGGATTTAGGGTTCTCACGGAAGGGCTTGATGATGATGAGGTCACTGACTTCTTCCTTTAATCCGTCCCATCATTGTTGGAGCATCATGAAGCTTTGAGTAGGTGGAGGTGGCATGAGCCACCACCACAAAGAAACCGGAAAAGAAACAGAAAAGAGAGTTGGGGTCAGTACCGATTTTAACCCCATAAATTTTGTTATATAATTGAAAAAAGAGTGGTTTGAAATTACGTTTAAAATGAAGTTAAAAAAGGCCATTTAAAAATTTTTTCGCAGTGTTTTAAAGTCTCTATTTACCCCGTAATTTTTATTGGGGGCTTTTCCCGGGTTTGGTATAACAAGGCCCCCCTTTTAATTTTCATTTTTTTTAGAAAAAAGGGGACAGTTGTTGGAAAAAAAGATGATTTTGGCATTTCAAAAGGAAAATAAAAGGGGGGCAAGTCCAAATGGGGGGGAAAGGGAAAAAGAAAGAAAAGATGAAGAGCCTATTCAGCGGTGGCGGTCCCATTTTATCCATTTTGTAGTATTGATTTAAATTTTTTTGATGTACGTTCTTTTTATCTTATATTCTCTTCATCCTTAAAGAAATAATGTCACTTTTAAAAAACAAATCAAATTTGTGTAAAATCTTTAAATAAAATTCTAAATATATTGTCACCGGGCATTAGGACAGTCAGCGGTGTTGACAAAAAACTACAAAAAGGGAGTCTGAGACATGGAAATACTCTTCTCTCCTTTCTTACAAAAAGGGCGCCTGAATAAAAATTAACTTGACAACGTATCAGCAACTGAAAAAAACCCTTTTGGCTCCATGGAATACCCATTTACAGACCTCCCGTGACTTTGTTCTGTCCGTCCTTTTTATTATCCCGGCCCCCTCCCCCGTCACCCCATTTTAATTTGTCCTCTATAAAATTTTTAACCCATGATTGTTTGTCAAATGTCTGTTTTTTGTTCTGCTTTTGATTTTTTCCAACCTAAACCTTACGGCCAGTATCTGGGGGCTCCCGACTCTTCATCTGTCTCATCTGATTTTTTACCCAAATATGTAAACCCAATGCCCTTTCTCTTTTCACAGAACTACTTAATGGATTTAGTCTGTTTTTTAAAATTTTATTTGAACTTTAGGGTTGATTTTACATTCTCTCACAAAGAAAAAAAATCAAAGTTTGCATACAGGGTGATATTTTCAAATCGAGACACAGGCTGGGGGCCCGGGATGGGGAATCGTGACGCAGGGGGGGGAAGCGGGACGGACCCCCCACTGTCCTGTTTCACTATTTTTTAGCAAAGGGGGATGCTGTAAAAAAGAATCATAAGTAAAAAAATAGAACAAAATGTAAAACAGCAGTAAATTGAAAAAAAACAAATAACTATGAGGAAGGAACCCGCCATTTCACAAAAGGGCCATGGAAAGCAGAATAAAATCTCAACCGTTTTAAAACGGTTTATGAGGATGACCCTTAATGTCATTGGGTAATGAATTCCACAAAAGGGTGATCCCTGTCCCTCTTATTTTACATTTGTCAGGACAACAAGAAACAACACGGACATCTAAGTTTCGGGTGGCTGCTGTAAAAACACAATTCAGATAATTAGGCAGGGCGATTTGGTTTTAAAAAACCAGCAGTAAAATTTTAAAATCGTTCTGTAACAGACACCCAGTGTCAAGAGGCAAAAATTGAAAAAGAATCAAACTTTCTTCCCCCAACAAAAAAACATCAGCGCATTCTGGAAAATTTAACCTGTTATGGGTTTTTGGATCCAAGAATACAAAAATTGCAGTAATAAAAGTGAAAAAAGAAAAATAGGAGAATTCTTAAGTTAGGAGATAAAAAAGGCTTAAATTGACAAACGACAAAGCGGAGAAAGCAACCTTGAGACAGAATTTATCTCACTAATAGAAGTTTAAAAGCCAACAATACTGGACCTAAGATATCAAAACCTTCAGTGGGGGGGCCTGGTGGAACAACATCAAGAGGCCCAAAAAGTAGGTCTAAGTGTGTAAATGGTCTTCAAGCTGTGAAAGTGAAACAACATAAAAGGTAAAAAAATCCCATGATTAAAAGAAGTACATAACCTTTTAAAAGAATCTGAGAGGGTTTCGATTTTGCTGAAAAAAAATGAAAGAAACTGCACTCTAAGGGGGGTAAAACCCATTAACTGCATTAAATAAGCCCCCTTTATTAGAATGTAGGATATAAATCTGAGAATAATAGAAAGAAAAATACCCTTTCTCTTCTCGTTATAAAATATTCTCATGTCATCCTGAAAAAAAAACTAAACGAATACAAATTCATTTGTGCTCCGCCTTTTCCTAGTTCCCCGGTGGGTTTTTTTTTTCCTGAACTTTTTTCTTTTCGACCCTAAGGGATTGTGTGTTCAGTGACAAGTAGCACCATATTGATGTATTTTCTAAAGCTGCTGTACTCTGTCGGGACAATTTGGTGACCTCCTAAGCTTACCTAGCATAGCGAATGTTTATGTGTAACACTGAGGAAAGAAAGTATTTTATAAATAGCATTAAAAAAAAGGGGTCTGCACCCCCCATACTTGAGGTGTTCAATTTCATTTTTAAAACACACATTTAAATAGGGTCTGCCAAAAAATTTGCACAAAAATTATGCTTTCCCTTTGGTTACAACTATTACGTCAAAAATTCAACTTTTAATTTCATTACAATGGCAAACCAGTGCATTCAAAAATTTAGACACTTTGGCTTCGGGCCAAAAAAATGGTGTCAACTTTTTGAAAAAGGTGGTCGGAGACCTCTAACTTTAAGGTGGGTACTTTAACAAAACAGAGCCAAGGTCTTGAGATGTGAACCCATCTCAGTTGTCCCTAACCCCCACATTGCTCATGACTGGGGGAACTCGAGGGGCAATTTAGCCAAAAGGGACCAAAATAGCACCCCTCAAAAGTCATCTTAAGTCGTTTTGATTGGGGTGACCACCTGTTGAGGTCACCATGGCTGTCACTTTGTGTCAAGAATAAAATGAGCCTCAGAGTCTGAGGTTGTGTGTTCAAGGGGCAATGCTCTCGGGGAACACTTCTTGGGGTTAAATTTTTAAGCTTCATCCTCCCTCATGTATGACTTTCACTAGATTGAGAGCTGGCTGGGTTGGCCAAACGCTGCCCCTGTTTTTTCAGCTGGGCAAACTGTAAAATGATTCAGTTCCGACAAATCACCTCTTGTCCGTCCTTTTTTTAAACACGAGCTGTTCGCAAAAAATGAGTTAAGTTGGGCAGCTTGTGATGTCAATATGTACCCAATATAAACTGAATATACAAATCACGAGGTCTTTCATGAATCACAGGTCAGACTGAAAACAAACATTTCTGAAGATCAAAAAACAGCATTGGGCTTTCTGCTGTCTGTTTTTGTTCGGGGGAAACCGGGTTTCTTGTTTAAAACACACAGTGATGATTAAAAGTCCCCCGGGGTTCATTGAGGACAAAAAACATCGACAATAATGAGATGGAGAGGCTGCTGTGTCCTTAGAGACTGAAAAAATCACCTACATCGGTCGGGGGCGTTGTCTTAGCATGTCTATGGGGAAAACGTGATACGGGGAAATAAAATGGAATTTAAGAAAGGAAGATTATTTTCTGCTTTCCCAATGTAATGCATCTTGTCTGAAATGAATTTATGACAAAAGCCTATTATTTTTTTAAAATTTTTTTTGTTCTTTTTTATCTCGTCACATCTCAAATCTTTTTTTTTGTCATTTCTATCTCTCCGCTTTCCTCCACCCGGGGCTAATTTTTTATCCTTTCACTCCTTTTATTGATTCCTTGGGGGGGGTTTTTGTTTCCCTTTGTTTGATTGTTGTTAAATCAGCTGGTTTTTTAGGTCATTTTCTTTAGCTATGAACTTGATGGGATTTTACTCATTTGGTGTTAATATCAATTGATCGCTAAAAGCTGTTTGAAAACCACTTTATGGTTCAGAAATAACTGTGAATATCACAAAGATCACATTGTACTGATGTGGTTGTATTCATTTATATTTATAGTACAAAAAACCCACCTTTGCAGCGGCAAAAAACCTTTAAACTTTTATTGAAAAAAAGTAAACCTTTTAAACTAAAAAATACAATAAATTTTTTGTTGGGGTTTTTTGTATACCCGTTGTCGTTTGGCCCCCCGGGAATTTACCAAGCTACGCTGAGCTTATCTTGAGCATGCAATGTATATTGGCCATGTAAAAACAATCTTCCTCAAATCAATCCAACCAGAGTCTGTCCCCGAGAATTAATTGTCATTGCAAAGCAGGCCTTACTGGAAATTTGGGCTTGAATTGAAAAGACGTGGGTAAAGGGGGGTGCGGGGGGGAAAAAAAACCCCTCCAGCTACCCCCCAAAATAGTTGCCTCAATTGGTTCTTTTCCCGACCGTGACCTGGTCTGTCCATCACAAAGTTTTGGTGGCTGTAAGTTTTCAAAAATTATTGGTGCCCCCCCAACCTTTAAAAAAGGGTTTGTCAGGAGTGCCTGGAGGATTCAGAGTGTGGAGAAACCTTAAAGGAAGGAAAAAAAAGACAAAAAGGACATCGGTGAAATGATGGTATCTGGTAATGTAAAATTATTGAATAGGAAAGCCTTTTTTTATCATCCAACGATGCTTTTAAATTAGAGTTTTTTAAATTAGGGTCTTTGTTGTATTTTTTTTATCTCAAGCATTCTTGACTATCACGAACATTCTAACTGGGCAATACATTTGATTCATATCTTACGGGTATTAGGGTTAACATGAATTGTTTTTTTTAACAACTGAGTTGGTATTGAAGTTCCCGGAGCTGTTTTTCGCCCTTCCCAAGCCTTTGCCAGAAACCAGCGCCCTGGGAGCTGTACCCCCATAAAAGGGAAAAACTCGTGTCCCATAACATCACCCATGTCTCCTTATTTCATAGATGGAATATCTGAAACACAGCTCTGTCATTTTACCTCTTTAATAGGTAAAAGTCAAAAAACAAAGCTTAACACATTGCAAGGCCATTCCCCGGTCATTCATAAAACATCTTTCTCCATATTAACCACTTTTTTTTATAACTGGGCTGCCCTGAAAAACCCACCCCAAAATAACTTGACATAAACACATAACATTTTAAAACAAAAGAAATGACTGCCGCTTATTAAAAAATAAACTCTAAAAAAAAACCCCAAAAGCCAGGCTGTTGCCTGACTCGGTCATTACATGCTACCCCAAGAGGGGTTATGTCCCCCCAACCCTAATCTCCCACAACAAAATCCAACAAATGTCTCCACGAAAACCCGGGGCCCCTGATTTTTTCACCTGCCAGGCCAGTCCCGGTTATTGTCCGTCCGGGACGGGGGGGGGTGGAGAGCTACTCTGGTTCTCTGGTTCCTCTTGTTTAGGTCAATGGGTGATATGGTGCAACCCGTCCTTTAAAGCACCCCCCGGGCCTGCCCCATCCAGGCA
>NW_024383224.1:0-4037 GCF_016835505.1 Polypterus senegalus
AGGCGATGCTGTAGTATCCCCTACTGAAGTTAACCATGCCTTGGCAGTTGCAGCAGCTCAAAATGGTGAGACAGTTATAATTTAATTTTCTTGAAGAATCTCTTGGCAAAACATAGAGCTTATTAACAAGTTTTTATATATGTCTTTTCCTCTATTTTCTGTTCCATTTTCACTGTAAATTTTATATTTCATTTTAGGAGTACAAATACACGAACGAACAAGTGTCAGCCATATATTGATTGAGAAGCGCCATGTGAAAGGTGTGGAAACAGATCGTGGCACAATAGAATGTGACCATTTTGTAAACTGTGCCGGACAGGTAAATCTACTTGAAGCTTAAACTTAATGTAAAAAGTATGTGAAATCTAATGTTACTGAATAAATGCCTGTCTTTTTGCTACCATTATGTATTAACTCCTATTTTAAAATCACCTTGTTAATGATTTTTGGCATCTTTATGGCTGTAGATTTTTCGTTCATTTAAGGAATTTGAAAGTAATGTTCATTAATAAATTAAATTAATAAATTCATTTAGTAATGTTTGATAGAAATATTGTAATATAAAAATCAATAAACAGAAAAGCACACAGTAAGCCACAGGGGTGGAATAAATCTCAATGTATAAAATTCATTTTTTTAATATAGTTAATTTGTTACAGTTCTTGTTAGTGCTACAGTTCATTCTTTAAATAGCCTTATTTTGTTAACCTGTGAACACTTAATGTTTATTGAAGAAGGTTTTGGTTAATCCCCGTGACTGCAGTTTATTGTGAGCATCCATGCTTCTAAAAACAAAGATCAGACTATAGAAAATTACACTCTGCAAAATATAATTATAGACAATTTGATGAATTGTGCTTGCTGAATAGTATTAACAATAAACCTATACATCAACTATGCCTAATCCATTAAATTTATTATAAATAACATCTGTTAGGTTTTACTTGCCTTTGTTATCCATTTATAATTGTAAAGCACATTAGGCTACTTTAATGTATGCCAGGGGTCTGCAACCTTCACTATCAAAAGAGCCATTTTGCCCCCTCTTCCTCCAAAGAAAAATAGTCTGGAGCCGCAAAACATAACACAGCTTATAAACTTTTAAAATTTTAATCTTTTTTTAGATTTTACATGTTACAACCACGGAATACAGCAGACAGAAGTGCAGTGTGCATGTGTAGTCCTACTTTGAAATAAACTGAACTATGCAGGCCTATTTGAGTCCTTTCTATACCTGTGTAAAATTAAAATAAAAACTAGCCCACTTTAATATAAATAAAACATTTAGCTGTAGCTTAGCAGCTTTAAAAAAGTAAACATAAAACTCCATTTCAGTGTGCTCTCATCCTCTTCAGGTTTCCCTCTCAGCCAGCAATCAACTGAAGCACCTGAACATACCAAAAAACCTACATCAGCTCCGGGTCTGAAATTAATGTGTTTTTTTTCTGAAAAATAATAGCCTATTAAATGCTATTGTTCTCACCTGTTTAATGTGACTTCTGTTTCTGAAGTTTGCTGCCAATCATCTCTATGTCGGGGCTGTACGATGTGACTTTGACCTTCACACAGGACTGCAGGCTCACATGTGTAAGGCGGGAGCGATATTTGGACTTTATTAAGTTCATGCTTGAGAAAACTTGCTCATATAAGTATGTTGAGCCAAAGATGGACATGACTCCAAATGCATATATTTTTCATGTTCATATACTTTTCGGGAATGGCACTCCATGCGTCGAAAACAAGTTTGTCGGGTTTGGGGAGGTTTTCAATATCACTCCATTTGTGCTCTTTAGCCAGAGTAGCCTTCTGACAGGCGACTTCTTCAAGATCCGCTGTCAGGTATTTGAACTTGGACACCCATAAATCTTTATCTGCTATGTCGGCCAGTTTCTCTAATTTTCTGAACAATTTCCCGTTTGTTTTTAAAATCGAAGAATAGATCCTCTGACATTGTGAGCGGCTTACCCCTCCTTACGATCTCTTGAGCTGCCACAAAACTAGCAGCTGTAGTTGACTGTGGAGAAGTGATCCACTTTTTGAAAGTATGTTTGCTCTGTTCAGCTTTCCGTTGCAGTTCCGAAATTGCTCTCTTTCGCACATCTTCACTTGGGTATTTTTCAGTGAATGCTGAGTGCTTGTTTCGAAAATGTCTTTCAACGTTACATTTTTTGTTGCTCAATAATTTATTGCCACATATTAAGCACACCGGTAAGCCAGCGTCATTGGCGGTGAAGGCAAATGCTTCTGTCCACACAGAATTAAACTCTCTCTTTTCTTCTGAGATTTTTCTTTTTTGGGATTTATTCATGGTTAGTGCCGGGGTTGCACACACCAGAAGCCGCCTGCAGATAAAGGCGAGGGCTATAGACGTAGATGTGACGCATATTTTAGTTGACAAATTATAAATAAATAAAAATAAAAAATAGATGTTAAAGTGTACAACAGTAGTAGTAGTAAACAAACATATATATATATATATATATATATATATATTGTAATAGAATAAGATGCTTTTAAGCACTCTTGTACCCCTCAGACTATCACGTCAGACACCAGGTAAAGTCCAAAGATGATATTTATTATAATAATAAAGTGCACAAAGCACGTTCCTCTCCACAATTCTCAATAAATTACAATAAACCACAATAATAAACAATCCTCCACTCCCAGACGGCAGCCACCCTGCCTCCCAACTCAGCTCATCGTCTGGGAGCTCCAACAGTCCTTTATATTCCCTGACCGGAGGTGTTCCTGCCCAACAGTCCACAAGTCCTTATTCCTTCGGGTCAGGTAAATAGTCTTTTCTTCAACCGAGAACGCGTGTTTCTTCCTGTCACGTGACAGTGCGCTCCCGGGTTATAGGGCACATAAGAGCCTACGAGCCCCCCTACAGCGACGCCTGGTGGCCCCCAAGGTATCCAGCAGGGCTGGATATACATACATACATACAGGGTGGGCCATTTATATGGATACACCTTACTAAAATGGGAATGGTTGGTGATATTAACTTCCTGTTTGTGGCACATTAGTATATGTGAGGGAGAAAACTTTTCAAGATGGGTGGGTGACCACGGTGGCCATTTTGAAGTAAGCCCATTTGGATCCAACTTTTGTTTTTTCAATAGGAAGAGGGTCATGTGACACATCAAACTTTAAAAAACTGTGTTAAAAACCTGGCACCTGTATTTTCAATTCACAGCAAATATGTCTCAAAGTGCATGAGCAATAAGTATGAGTGGAAAACAGACCTTTGATGCAGGTTAAGATGATAATAAGACAAAGGTAAGTTGTGTCACCCCAACATGTGCCACCAGCACACAAACAGAAAACCAACACACAGCACTCTGTATACAACATTGTGCAACAGTAGTTCATAAATTAAAACAATATATAAAAATGTAAAAACGGCATACCACTATAATGACCTCTTGATACTTCGAAAGTAAAACAGCTATCAAAGGTAAAACTTCATCAGGCTGTTACATCATATTGTTTATTAAAAATGCTGTTGTAAAGCCACTGAACTTACTTTTTGAAAAGGTGAACTTTAAGAGTCCATAAACTGAGCTTTAACTAAATAGGCCTAATAAAGTTCAAACATTTAAGGTCAGATAACATTCAGTAATAATTTTATGAATTTCATATACAACATGTTGTAAAAGGCGCTATATAGGCACCTGACCCAACACAGACTCTCACTGGCGGCACGTATAAAAACAAAAGAATTTTTGTTCACCTGGCCCCTTTTATAGTCCACCCGGAGGTGCTCCAGTTGGTTGACTGCCGAGTTCCGGCTGCACTTCGAGTGGGGCAAATACACTGCCCATATGGGATGGGCTCAGGAGTCCTAGCAGCAGCACCCCCTAGCGGTGCCTGCGGGACCCAACAGGGCTGCACCCAACTCCCATGGAGCCCTACAGGAAACCGAGGCACCGCTCCAACCCAGGGGGGCAGCCATCTAGCGTCCAGGGGAGGTGGTATTGCACAGTCCATGGCTGGTCCCCCAGAACATATAACGAAGGGATGTCCTGGCCGGC
>NW_024383225.1:0-4955 GCF_016835505.1 Polypterus senegalus
TGGTTTTTGAGCTCGGCAGAGCATGGCTCTTGATGCAAGAGTTAAAGGCGTTAACTTTGTAACCAATAATTTCACAGAAGTCTTCAATATCATCGTTTCAATGTGTGAAATGCCTCAAAGTTGGTCTCTTAATGAAACTGTCCATATTTTAAAGGCAAAAGATAACCTATGAAAATGTAGCTTGTATGGAGAATTAAACTTTCAGAACAAGACAAAATTATGACAAAAGTGAAAATCGTCGTAATCTTTGTTGCCAGACAACTCCAACGAAAACACAGAGAGAAAAGTGAAGGTAAAACTTTGGTGGTCATTTGTCGACCTTGAGAAGTTTTTGATTGGGTATCTTTGAGGTGTCTTGTGGGCATTAAGAGAATCTGGCATTGAGGATTAGTTAGTGCCAGCAATGATGATCATGTATGTTGGTGCTAAAACGAGGTCAGGACCAATACAGGCTAGCAACTCTTAATGTCAGGTAGGGCTCATCAGGGTCACCTTGAGTCTGCTTTCTTTATTATTGTGCTAGAAGGTTTATCATGGGCACTCCTCAGGATCCTGTTTGGCACACCCCCCAGAAATGAGCATCTATGAAAAGAGCAAGGTCGACACTCTCTCTGCAGACAGACACACTGCTGATGTTTTGCCCAAGTGGTTATTAAAGGCCTAGATCTTGGTTTCAACCAGGACACTCACAAGCCCAGACACTCAGACTCACTCGCCCCAGCCTCTCCAGAGCCCTGATAAAAAGCCATTGACTCTGTGCGATCACAGCATATTCAGCGAAGTCAAGATCAGTGAATCTTTCTTCACCAACAAGATGCCCCAACGCTGGACCCATGACCTTGCCCAACACCCAGTCCATGCCAGCATGAACAGAGTAGGACAGATCACCCTGACAAACCCAGAATCAACTGGGAAAAACACAGAGGTTCTGCCTCCACTTTACACAGCATTCACAGTACCAGTGTACAGGCTGGCCATGACAACTAACAACCATGAAGGGATTACGCAAAGTCTCACGATGTCCACAGGAAGCTTGATCAACTGAGTTGAATGCTTTATGAAAATTGACAAAGGCTGCAAAAGAAAGTCTGTTGATATTTGTGTTTGCATTGGAAAAAGAACCCTTAGTGCCAGGAAGTGAACAATGGTAAACTTCTTGGCCTCAAACCAGACTGCTCAGTTTGCTGGTAGGTGAGCAAGTGATCACAGATCTTAACGAGAAAGAGGCAAGCAAGGCCCTTACCAGCACCAAAACTAATGTTATCCTCCTGTATTTGCAGTAATCCAGGTGATCACCCTTCCCCTTCGAGATAGGAATGACAAGTCACACTTTCCAGTCAGTTGGGATGACAATCCGCCTCCCAAATGGAAGCAAGATTACTTACAAGTGAAGGACAGCCTACCACTTGAGCCTCAGAAGTTCACCCACATACTACGATTCCTGCAGCCTTCCCTCACCCAGTTAGTTCACCACCTGTCACTTCAGTGGGATGTGCTTCACAGCTAATTGGAGAATCAGCCTCAAGAACCTCACAGATGTCCAATGTCTAGCCAGAGGATCAACTTTAAACAGCTGCTCAAGTAGCCAGCCCAGAGGGTCGCAATTGCAGCATCATCCATAAGGACCATTCCATCACCTACCCTGACTGAGACTCTCCAGGTACAGATTCAGATGTTATGTAATGCTTTGATTCTTCTGTAAGCAGAATGTGGTCCTTCAGACCATAGATGGTGTGCCACTTTCTCACAGATTCCTCTAGCAAAATGCCCTTATCAGCCCTTAGAGCCCTCACAGCTGTCCTTCTCAGTTCCTGGTACAGACCACAGTTGCCATCAACCATGTACTGCAACTTCTCTTGATAATATCCATGTTCCCTCAAGATGAAATACCTTTTTCTGGGAACACCGCCACCAACACAACCCTTAATAATCTTCATTGTTTATGTCATGGAAGGTCTTTCACATCACATTAAAATCAGTAGTAGTACCCAAGTTCCACACATAAACAACTTGTAAATTCATTAAAACAGCCTGATCTCAGAGTCTGTGAAGTCAAGCCTCACTCTCCTAGTAGGTGATAGCCTACTGGACCTAAGTGATCTTCAGGGTACCAACATCAAGTCTGTACAAACTGGGCACTTCTGTGACCCTGCATGTCTGTAGGATCCTCAGTGTCCTCCATGAGGATGTGATCAATCTTATTTACTGCCGACCAATATTGGAATACTAAGTTCAATGATGCAGCTAAGGACAATGGAACCAGAATCGACAGATCTGCAACCTCTGACCTTTTGCAAAGTCAAGGAACATGGTGCCACTTTCACCATGCTTGCTGGACCCATAGGGACCATCACAATCCAAGGAGCCAGCTCTGTGAGTTCCAGTGGTTGTATTGAAGTCACCAATGACCAGAGGTGTGTCACCTCGTGGTCCCATCAACAACCAAGCAAAGTTACGAGTGGAATGTTTCCACATCACTCACCACAGTCATAGCATACACTGAGGACAAAGACAAGGTACCCAGAGAGTGCCATTAGCCTCATAATACGCTAATTGAAAGAGTGTCATAGACATCATTGGAAGAAGTCAGTGCTCCACAGCATCAGCTACTCCTTGAGTATGACAGCCATCAGAGTGACTAGACCAATAAAAAGTGTACACTACAGAGATCTGGCATACCTCAGAGAAGTGCCGCAACTGAAATGTGGAATTACAAAGCTCCTCCCACAGCAGGGAAGATGGTTGTCACACCGGAGACAAGATGTTCCACGTGCCACGTATGGCGGCGCCTCAGCATACACCAGTTCTGAGCCCAAAGGGCCTGACTCCATTGGCTCCATTGGTATCTCCTCCTCCCAGGAAGAGGCTCGAGGCTTTCTCCCATCCCCTTTATACATGAGCAGCCTTCCTGTGGGTGGCTGCCAGCAGAGCTTAATCCTGCTGGAGAGCAGAAAGGAGTTGTTTCGGAGCTGCTTGAAGTTTTTATGGTGGCAGGAGTTTTCCCTGCAAGTTGGAGGACCATTTGCAGGGCCGGATGCAGTTTAACATCATACCCAGGATGCTGATGAATTACAAAAGTTTTTTTTTTTAATTTATTAATTCAGGCTATGTTACTTGGCACTTTCAAATTGTCTCCATGTATGAATATGGTGTGTGTGTTTTGTATTTTTTGTGCGTGTCTTGGTGAGATGGTCCCTGCAATGGACTGAGAGTACTTTACAGGCCTTTTTTAGCCTTTTGCCCAATCCCAGTGGAATGGCCCTCATAACCCCCTGAAATGGATTGAAAGATTCTAGAACCTAACTACTAAACTAAAGCCCTTTAGGGGCTGCAGTATGGACAATCTCTAAATGCACCAGAATGTTCGACATGTGCATTTTCTAACTTGTTTACCATTATTGAAAATAACTTTTTGTTTTCACTTTGTCAATGGAAGGCACAACTGAAAAGGTCTTCACTTATAAAATTAAAAGTTAAGTAAGAGTTAGGAAATACATGTAACTTTAAAGGGACACAAATTTATGATACAGTGGGATGCAAAAGTTTGGGCAACCTTGTTGATAGTCATTATTTTCCTGTATAAATCGTTGGTTTATTCGATAAAAAATGTCAGTTAAATATATCATATAGGAGACACACACAGTGATATTTGAGAAGTGAAATGAAGTTTATTGGATTTACAGAAAGTGTGCAATAATTGTTCAAAACAAAATCAGGCGGTGCATAAATTTGGGCACTGTTGTCATTTATTAATTCCAAACTTTTAGAACTAATTATTGGAACTCAAATTGGCTTGGTAAGCTCAGTGACCCCTGACTTACATACACAGGGGGAATCCTATAATGAGAGATTATTTAAGGGGTCAATTGTAAGTTTCCTCCTCCTTTAATTTTCTCTGAAGAGTAGCAACATGGGGTCACAAAACAACTCTCAAATGACCTGAAGACAAAGATTGTTCACCATCATGGTTTAGGGAAGGATATAGAAAGCTGTCCAGAGATTTAAGCTGTCTGTATCCACAGTCAGACATATTGAGAAATGGAAGACCACAGGCTCAGTTCAAGTTAAGGCTCAAATGGTAGACCAAGAAAGATTCCGGATAGACAGAAGCCCGCGAATGGTGAGAACAGTCAAAAGTCAACCCACAGACCAGCCAAAGACCTACAACATCATCTTGCAGCAGATGGAGTCACTGTGCATCATTCAACCATTGAGCACTTTACCAAGGAGATGCTGTATGCGAGAGTGATGCAGGGAAGCCTTTTCTCTGCCCACAGCAAAACAAAAACCCTGAGGTATGCTCAAGCACATTTGGACAAGCCAGCTTCATTTTGGAATAGGTGCTGTGGACTGATGAAACTAAAATTGAGTTATTTGGGCATAACAAGGGGTGTTATGCATGGAGGAAAAGAACACAGCATTCCCAAAAAAACACCTGCTACCTACATTAAAATATGGTGGTGGTTCCATCATGCTGTGGGGCTGTGTGGCCAGTGAGGGACTGGGAATCTTGTCCAAAGTTGAGGGACGCATGGATTCCACTCAGTATTAGCAGATTCTGGAACCAATGTCCAGGAATCAGTGACAAAGCTGAAGCTGAACCAGGACTGGATCTTTCAACAAGACAACGACCGAAACAATGCTCAAAAATCCACTAAAGGGATTCATGCAGAGGAACAAGGGACAACGTTCTGGAATAGGGCCCTCTCAGTCCCCAGACCTGAATATAATGAAAATCTGTGGTGTGAGTTAAAGAGGCTGTCCATGCTCGGGAAACCATCAAACCTGAATGAACTAGAGATGTTTTGTAAGAGGAATGGTCCAAAATATCTTCAACCACAATCAGACTCTCATTGGAACCTACGGAAGCGTTTAGAGCTATAATTTTCAAAGGCGGATCTACTAAATATTGATTTTTCATTTCTTTTTTGGCCCCAATGTAAACTTCATTTTTT